>NC_092274.1:4102500-4185000 GCF_036320965.1 Panulirus ornatus
TGAACAAGTTACGTAATTAATACACTATTTACAAGACCGGGAAAACTTAAGGAACTGCAAGTTTTCTTGTAAGTGAACTGTTTACAAAGAGAACAAATTGGTATTTGTTCTGTTCATCATGAACAGGAGGGCCAAACTTACATGAACGTCTGTAGCCTAGCGGAACCAAGTGTTCGTGTTGGTTTCATAACGTTTGGAGTCTCAAGTTATTTTTTTGTTTATGTTCTTTGTGAATCATTGCTTATTATAGGCAGGTTGTAAGACGTATATTGTGGTGGTGTAATAGGGAGCCAGTGGTGGTGGGTGATGGTGGTGGTTGGAGAGGCAGGCAGTGTTGGTGGGGGTCATGTGGTGGTGGTTGGAGAGGCAGGCAGTGTTGGTGGAGGTCATGTGGTGGTGGTTGGAGAGGCAGGCAGTGTTGGTGGTGGTGTTGGTGACGACAATAGGTTGTTGGGTATTGTTAGCGCCGGGCCATCTGCCCCTCACCCATACATAAGTCCTCATCAGTGAGGCTCATGACCCACGTATTATGCATCAGGTCAGGTTAAGTGAGGCAGGGGGGAAGTGGTCGTGAGGTGAGGTATACAAGGGGAAGGTATATACGTAAGGTAAGGTAAGGAAAGGTAAGATACACTAGTATGGTAAGGTAAGGTAAGATACACTAGTAAGGTAAGGTAAGATATACAAGGGTTTGGTAAGATACACTAGTAAGGTAAGGTAAGGAAAGGTAAGGTAGATGTATAGTGACTTGGTTGATATTTTGAAGGTGAAACTCATCAGACAGTTTGGGCTGCCGTGTGTATTAGGTAAGAGAAGGGGGAAAGGGGGGAGATGGGGGGTGGCTGGCTTTAGGGTCACCATCTGGGGTGGGGTTGAGGGGGGGGGGTTGTCGTGGAGTCGTCTTACGTTGTCGTGGTGGGTCTTGTCTCCCTCCCAGGGCTCTGGAGTGTGACCTTAAAGGTCGACCTTACGATTGCCTCACGAGTTGAGTAACTAAACCAGTTCCTCTCTGTCAGTCTGTCTGTCTCATGACAGTTCACGTCTCGTTTGCCATATTTCCCATCTATTTCTCATTAATCTTTCCCTTTCCTCTTCCTCCTTGTATCAACCATCATATCTCCCTCTCACGCCATTAGATCAATTTCCTTAGTTGTTCAGAGCCCATTCCGTTACCCATTCCCTGGCAACCCTCTCCCCATTTCGTCTGTTATGACATCAAGATCCCATTTCGTATCGTTTACTTCCCCGCCATCATATATAAGGTCTGATCCCTTGTCCTCTGTCGACGGGTTGGGTGGGGTTCCTTATGGGGTATTAGATGATAAAGTTATGTCTTTATACATTGAAAGTTAGGGTTCGATACTCTGTGGATTACTAACGGGTGGGGTTGGATACCTTGTATATGTATTGACGGTTTGGGGTCCTTACCCACCATAGTGTATTGATGGATGGGGTTGGAACCCTTATACAGTACTCAAGTGGGAACTTAGATCCCTTATATACCATGGAATGGGGTTTGGACCCATTATGGTGTATTGTCAAGTGGTGTTTGATCCCTCATTTATTGACGAATGGGGTTCGATCCCCTGTATATAGACGGTTACCTAACACCTTATGGATGTACCAAGTTGAGTGGACGCCATGTTTCGTAATGCTTTATATAACAAATGTTTATTTGATTTAGCGTAAGATTGGTCTAAGCCATTAACTCGGTAGGTGTAAACCATTTACATTAGCAGATTAAACCATTAACTCTATGGATGTAGGTCATTTACGAGTAAACCTTCACTTACCTAAGGCAAACACATTTAAAAATGGCTACGTAAATTTTTACAGCTCCGATATGTATATTTGTACGCGTCAATAGACGAATGTAATATAATTGGATGGCTCTCTGGTGTAGTGGAGAGCGTTGAGTGCGGGGCCACTCACTCTAAAGTACCAGCCGGGAGGAGAGTGCGTGAACAACGTGTGCACTGGGATAAACAATGCACTTATCCTAGGATGAACACCGTGGTCGTCCTGGGATGAGGAGAAGACTTATTCCAGGATGAACAACGTGCGTATTCTGGATGTAAACATCATGTTTATTCTACTGTCCCTAGTATGACTTGTAGAGCTTCTACTGTCCCTGGAGTGACTTGTAGAGCTTCTACTGTCCTTGGAGTGACTTGTAGAGCTTCTACTGTCCCTAGTATGACTTGTAGAGCTTCTACTGTCCCTAGTATGACTTGTAGAGCTTCTACTGTCCCTAGTATGACTTGTAGAGCTTCTACTGTCCCTGGAGTGACTTGTAGAGCTTCTACTGTCCCTGGAGTGACTTGTAGAGCTTCTACTGTCCCTGGAGTGACTTGTAGAGCTTCTACTGTCCCTGGAGTGACTTGTAGAGCTTCTACTGTCCCTGGAGTGACTTGTAGAGCTTCTACTGTCCCTGGAGTGACTTGTAGAGCTTCTACTGTCCCTGGAGTGACTTGTAGAGCTTCTACTGTCCCTAGTATGACTTGTAGAGCTTCTACTGTCCCTGGAGTGACTTGTAGAGCTTCTACTGTCCCTGGAGTGACTTGTAGAGCTTCTACTGTCCCTGGAGTGACTTGTAGAGCTTCTACTGTCCCTGGAGTGACTTGTAGAGCTTCTACTGTCCCTGGAGTGACTTGTAGAGCTTCTACTGTCCCTGGAGTGACTTGTAGAGCTTCTACTGTCCCTGGAGTGACTTGTAGAGCTTCTACTGTCCCTGGAGTGACTTGTAGAGCTTCTACTGTCCCTGGAGTGACTTGTAGAGCTTCTACTGTCCCTGGAGTGACTTGTAGAGCTTCTACTGTCCCTGGAGTGACTTGTAGAGCTTCTACTGTCCCTGGAGTGACTTGTAGAGCTTCTACTGTCCCTGGAGTGACTTGTAGAGCTTCTACTGTCCCTAGTATGACTTGTAGAGCTTCTACTGTCCCTGGAGTGACTTGTAGAGCTTCTACTGTCCCTAGTATGACTTGTAGAGCTTCTACTGTCCCTGGAGTGACTTGTAGAGCTTCTACTGTCCCTGGAGTGACTTGTAGAGCTTCTACTGTCCCTGGAGTGACTTGTAGAGCTTCTACTGTCCCTAGTATGACTTGTAGAGCTTCTACTGTCCCTAGTATGACTTGTAGAGCTTCTACTGTCCCTAGTATGACTTGTAGAGCTTCTACTGTCCCTAGTATGACTTGTAGAGCTTCTACTGTCCCTAGTATGACTTGTAGAGCTTCTACTGTCCCTAGTATGACTTGTAGAGCTTCTACTGTCCCTAGTATGACTTGTAGAGCTTCTACTGTCCCTGGAGTGACTTGTAGAGCTTCTACTGTCCCTAGTATGACTTGTAGAGCTTCTACTGTCCCTAGTATGACTTGTAGAGCTTCTACTGTCCCTAGTATGACTTGTAGAGCTTCTACTGTCCCTAGTATGACTTGTAGAGCTTCTACTGTCCCTAGTATGACTTGTAGAGCTTCTACTGTCCCTGGAGTGACTTGTAGAGCTTCTACTGTCCCTAGTATGACTTGTAGAGCTTCTACTGTCCCTAGTATGACTTGTAGAGCTTCTACTGTCCCTAGTATGACTTGTAGAGCTTCTACTGTCCCTGGAGTGACTTGTAGAGCTTCTACTGTCCCTAGTATGACTTGTAGAGCTTCTACTGTCCCTAGTATGACTTGTAGAGCTTCTACTGTCCCTGGAGTGACTTGTAGAGCTTCTACTGTCCCTGGAGTGACTTGTAGAGCTTCTACTGTCCCTGGAGTGACTTGTAGAGCTTCTACTGTCCCTAGTATGACTTGTAGAGCTTCTACTGTCCCTGGAGTGACTTGTAGAGCTTCTACTGTCCCTAGTATGACTTGTAGAGCTTCTACTGTCCCTAGTATGACTTGTAGAGCTTCTACTGTCCCTAGTATGACTTGTAGAGCTTCTACTGTCCCTAGTATGACTTGTAGAGCTTCTACTGTCCCTAGTATGACTTGTAGAGCTTCTACTGTCCCTAGTATGACTTGTAGAGCTTCTACTGTCCCTAGTATGACTTGTAGAGCTTCTACTGTCCCTAGTATGACTTGTAGAGCTTCTACTGTCCCTAGTATGACTTGTAGAGCTTCTACTGTCCCTAGTATGACTTGTAGAGCTTCTACTGTCCCTAGTATGACTTGTAGAGCTTCTACTGTCCCTAGTATGACTTGTAGAGCTTCTACTGTCCCTAGTATGACTTGTAGAGCTTCTACTGTCCCTAGTATGACTTGTAGAGCTTCTACTGTCCCTAGTATGACTTGTAGAGCTTCTACTGTCCCTAGTATGACTTGTAGAGCTTCTACTGTCCCTGGAGTGACTTGTAGAGCTTCTACTGTCCCTGGAGTGACTTGTAGAGCTTCTACTGTCCCTGGAGTGACTTGTAGAGCTTCTACTGTCCCTGGAGTGACTTGTAGAGCTTCTACTGTCCCTAGTATGACTTGTAGAGCTTCTACTGTCCCTGGAGTGACTTGTAGAGCTTCTACTGTCCCTAGTATGACTTGTAGAGCTTCTACTGTCCCTAGTATGACTTGTAGAGCTTCTACTGTCCCTAGTATGACTTGTAGAGCTTCTACTGTCCCTGGAGTGACTTGTAGAGCTTCTACTGTCCCTAGTATGACTTGTAGAGCTTCTACTGTCCCTGGAGTGACTTGTAGAGCTTCTACTGTCCCTGGAGTGACTTGTAGAGCTTCTACTGTCCCTGGAGTGACTTGTAGAGCTTCTACTGTCCCTAGTATGACTTGTAGAGCTTCTACTGTCCCTAGTATGACTTGTAGAGCTTCTACTGTCCCTAGTATGACTTGTAGAGCTTCTACTGTCCCTAGTATGACTTGTAGAGCTTCTACTGTCCCTGGAGTGACTTGTAGAGCTTCTACTGTCCCTAGTATGACTTGTAGAGCTTCTACTGTCCCTAGTATGACTTGTAGAGCTTCTACTGTCCCTAGTATGACTTGTAGAGCTTCTACTGTCCCTGGAGTGACTTGTAGAGCTTCTACTGTCCCTAGTATGACTTGTAGAGCTTCTACTGTCCCTAGTATGACTTGTAGAGCTTCTACTGTCCCTAGTATGACTTGTAGAGCTTCTACTGTCCCTAGTATGACTTGTAGAGCTTCTACTGTCCCTAGTATGACTTGTAGAGCTTCTACTGTCCCTAGTATGACTTGTAGAGCTTCTACTGTCCCTGGAGTGACTTGTAGAGCTTCTACTGTCCCTAGTATGACTTGTAGAGCTTCTACTGTCCCTGGAGTGACTTGTAGAGCTTCTACTGTCCCTAGTATGACTTGTAGAGCTTCTACTGTCCCTAGTATGACTTGTAGAGCTTCTACTGTCCCTGGAGTGACTTGTAGAGCTTCTACTGTCCCTGGAGTGACTTGTAGAGCTTCTACTGTCCCTAGTATGACTTGTAGAGCTTCTACTGTCCCTAGTATGACTTGTAGAGCTTCTACTGTCCCTAGTATGACTTGTAGAGCTTCTACTGTCCCTAGTATGACTTGTAGAGCTTCTACTGTCCCTAGTATGACTTGTAGAGCTTCTACTGTCCCTAGTATGACTTGTAGAGCTTCTACTGTCCCTAGTATGACTTGTAGAGCTTCTACTGTCCCTGGAGTGACTTGTAGAGCTTCTACTGTCCCTGGAGTGACTTGTAGAGCTTCTACTGTCCCTGGAGTGACTTGTAGAGCTTCTACTGTCCCTAGTATGACTTGTAGAGCTTCTACTGTCCCTAGTATGACTTGTAGAGCTTCTACTGTCCCTGGAGTGACTTGTAGAGCTTCTACTGTCCCTGGAGTGACTTGTAGAGCTTCTACTGTCCCTGGAGTGACTTGTAGAGCTTCTACTGTCCCTAGTATGACTTGTAGAGCTTCTACTGTCCCTGGAGTGACTTGTAGAGCTTCTACTGTCCCTGGAGTGACTTGTAGAGCTTCTACTGTCCCTGGAGTGACTTGTAGAGCTTCTACTGTCCCTGGAGTGACTTGTAGAGCTTCTACTGTCCCTAGTATGACTTGTAGAGCTTCTACTGTCCCTGGAGTGACTTGTAGAGCTTCTACTGTCCCTAGTATGACTTGTAGAGCTTCTACTGTCCCTGGAGTGACTTGTAGAGCTTCTACTGTCCCTAGTATGACTTGTAGAGCTTCTACTGTCCCTAGTATGACTTGTAGAGCTTCTACTGTCCCTGGAGTGACTTGTAGAGCTTCTACTGTCCCTAGTATGACTTGTAGAGCTTCTACTGTCCCTGGAGTGACTTGTAGAGCTTCTACTGTCCCTAGTATGACTTGTAGAGCTTCTACTGTCCCTGGAGTGACTTGTAGAGCTTCTACTGTCCCTGGAGTGACTTGTAGAGCTTCTACTGTCCCTGGAGTGACTTGTAGAGCTTCTACTGTCCCTGGAGTGACTTGTAGAGCTTCTACTGTCCCTGGAGTGACTTGTAGAGCTTCTACTGTCCCTAGTATGACTTGTAGAGCTTCTACTGTCCCTAGTATGACTTGTAGAGCTTCTACTGTCCCTGGAGTGACTTGTAGAGCTTCTACTGTCCCTAGTATGACTTGTAGAGCTTCTACTGTCCCTGGAGTGACTTGTAGAGCTTCTACTGTCCTTGGAGTGACTTGTAGAGCTTCTACTGTCCCTAGTATGACTTGTAGAGCTTCTACTGTCCCTGGAGTGACTTGTAGAGCTTCTACTGTCCCTGGAGTGACTTGTAGAGCTTCTACTGTCCCTAGTATGACTTGTAGAGCTTCTACTGTCCCTAGTATGACTTGTAGAGCTTCTACTGTCCCTAGTATGACTTGTAGAGCTTCTACTGTCCCTGGAGTGACTTGTAGAGCTTCTACTGTCCCTAGTATGACTTGTAGAGCTTCTACTGTCCCTGGAGTGACTTGTAGAGCTTCTACTGTCCCTAGTATGACTTGTAGAGCTTCTACTGTCCCTGGAGTGACTTGTAGAGCTTCTACTGTCCCTAGTATGACTTGTAGAGCTTCTACTGTCCCTAGTATGACTTGTAGAGCTTCTACTGTCCCTGGAGTGACTTGTAGAGCTTCTACTGTCCCTGGAGTGACTTGTAGAGCTTCTACTGTCCCTGGAGTGACTTGTAGAGCTTCTACTGTCCCTAGTATGACTTGTAGAGCTTCTACTGTCCCTGGAGTGACTTGTAGAGCTTCTACTGTCCTTGGAGTGACTTGTAGAGCTTCTACTGTCCCTAGTATGACTTGTAGAGCTTCTACTGTCCCTAGTATGACTTGTAGAGCTTCTACTGTCCCTAGTATGACTTGTAGAGCTTCTACTGTCCCTAGTATGACTTGTAGAGCTTCTACTGTCCCTAGTATGACTTGTAGAGCTTCTACTGTCCCTGGAGTGACTTGTAGAGCTTCTACTGTCCCTGGAGTGACTTGTAGAGCTTCTACTGTCCCTGGAGTGACTTGTAGAGCTTCTACTGTCCTTGGAGTGACTTGTAGAGCTTCTACTGTCCCTGGAGTGACTTGTAGAGCTTCTACTGTCCCTAGTATGACTTGTAGAGCTTCTACTGTCCCTGGAGTGACTTGTAGAGCTTCTACTGTCCCTAGTATGACTTGTAGAGCTTCTACTGTCCCTGGAGTGACTTGTAGAGCTTCTACTGTCCCTGGAGTGACTTGTAGAGCTTCTACTGTCCCTGGAGTGACTTGTAGAGCTTCTACTGTCCCTGGAGTGACTTGTAGAGCTTCTACTGTCCCTGGAGTGACTTGTAGAGCTTCTACTGTCCCTGGAGTGACTTGTAGAGCTTCTACTGTCCCTGGAGTGACTTGTAGAGCTTCTACTGTCCCTGGAGTGACTTGTAGAGCTTCTACTGTCCCTAGTATGACTTGTAGAGCTTCTACTGTCCCTGGAGTGACTTGTAGAGCTTCTACTGTCCCTGGAGTGACTTGTAGAGCTTCTACTGTCCCTGGAGTGACTTGTAGAGCTTCTACTGTCCCTGGAGTGACTTGTAGAGCTTCTACTGTCCCTGGAGTGACTTGTAGAGCTTCTACTGTCCCTGGAGTGACTTGTAGAGCTTCTACTGTCCCTAGTATGACTTGTAGAGCTTCTACTGTCCCTGGAGTGACTTGTAGAGCTTCTACTGTCCCTGGAGTGACTTGTAGAGCTTCTACTGTCCCTGGAGTGACTTGTAGAGCTTCTACTGTCCCTGGAGTGACTTGTAGAGCTTCTACTGTCCCTGGAGTGACTTGTAGAGCTTCTACTGTCCCTAGTATGACTTGTAGAGCTTCTACTGTCCTTGGAGTGACTTGTAGAGCTTCTACTGTCCCTGGAGTGACTTGTAGAGCTTCTACTGTCCCTAGTATGACTTGTAGAGCTTCTACTGTCCTTGGAGTGACTTGTAGAGCTTCTACTGTCCCTAGTATGACTTGTAGAGCTTCTACTGTCCCTGGAGTGACTTGTAGAGCTTCTACTGTCCCTGGAGTGACTTGTAGAGCTTCTACTGTCCCTGGAGTGACTTGTAGAGCTTCTACTGTCCCTAGTATGACTTGTAGAGCTTCTACTGTCCCTGGAGTGACTTGTAGAGCTTCTACTGTCCCTGGAGTGACTTGTAGAGCTTCTACTGTCCCTAGTATGACTTGTAGAGCTTCTACTGTCCCTAGTATGACTTGTAGAGCTTCTACTGTCCCTGGAGTGACTTGTAGAGCTTCTACTGTCCCTGGAGTGACTTGTAGAGCTTCTACTGTCCCTAGTATGACTTGTAGAGCTTCTACTGTCCCTAGTATGACTTGTAGAGCTTCTACTGTCCCTAGTATGACTTGTAGAGCTTCTACTGTCCCTAGTATGACTTGTAGAGCTTCTACTGTCCCTAGTATGACTTGTAGAGCTTCTACTGTCCCTAGTATGACTTGTAGAGCTTCTACTGTCCCTAGTATGACTTGTAGAGCTTCTACTGTCCCTGGAGTGACTTGTAGAGCTTCTACTGTCCCTAGTATGACTTGTAGAGCTTCTACTGTCCCTAGTATGACTTGTAGAGCTTCTACTGTCCCTGGAGTGACTTGTAGAGCTTCTACTGTCCTTGGAGTGACTTGTAGAGCTTCTACTGTCCCTAGTATGACTTGTAGAGCTTCTACTGTCCCTAGTATGACTTGTAGAGCTTCTACTGTCCCTGGAGTGACTTGTAGAGCTTCTACTGTCCCTAGTATGACTTGTAGAGCTTCTACTGTCCCTGGAGTGACTTGTAGAGCTTCTACTGTCCCTAGTATGACTTGTAGAGCTTCTACTGTCCCTGGAGTGACTTGTAGAGCTTCTACTGTCCCTAGTATGACTTGTAGAGCTTCTACTGTCCCTGGAGTGACTTGTAGAGCTTCTACTGTCCCTAGTATGACTTGTAGAGCTTCTACTGTCCCTGGAGTGACTTGTAGAGCTTCTACTGTCCCTGGAGTGACTTGTAGAGCTTCTACTGTCCCTAGTATGACTTGTAGAGCTTCTACTGTCCCTAGTATGACTTGTAGAGCTTCTACTGTCCCTGGAGTGACTTGTAGAGCTTCTACTGTCCCTAGTATGACTTGTAGAGCTTCTACTGTCCCTGGAGTGACTTGTAGAGCTTCTACTGTCCCTGGAGTGACTTGTAGAGCTTCTACTGTCCCTGGAGTGACTTGTAGAGCTTCTACTGTCCCTGGAGTGACTTGTAGAGCTTCTACTGTCCCTAGTATGACTTGTAGAGCTTCTACTGTCCCTGGAGTGACTTGTAGAGCTTCTACTGTCCCTGGAGTGACTTGTAGAGCTTCTACTGTCCCTGGAGTGACTTGTAGAGCTTCTACTGTCCCTAGTATGACTTGTAGAGCTTCTACTGTCCCTGGAGTGACTTGTAGAGCTTCTACTGTCCCTGGAGTGACTTGTAGAGCTTCTACTGTCCCTGGAGTGACTTGTAGAGCTTCTACTGTCCCTGGAGTGACTTGTAGAGCTTCTACTGTCCCTGGAGTGACTTGTAGAGCTTCTACTGTCCCTGGAGTGACTTGTAGAGCTTCTACTGTCCCTGGAGTGACTTGTAGAGCTTCTACTGTCCCTAGTATGACTTGTAGAGCTTCTACTGTCCCTGGAGTGACTTGTAGAGCTTCTACTGTCCCTAGTATGACTTGTAGAGCTTCTACTGTCCCTAGTATGACTTGTAGAGCTTCTACTGTCCCTAGTATGACTTGTAGAGCTTCTACTGTCCCTGGAGTGACTTGTAGAGCTTCTACTGTCCCTGGAGTGACTTGTAGAGCTTCTACTGTCCCTGGAGTGACTTGTAGAGCTTCTACTGTCCCTGGAGTGACTTGTAGAGCTTCTACTGTCCCTGGAGTGACTTGTAGAGCTTCTACTGTCCCTAGTATGACTTGTAGAGCTTCTACTGTCCCTGGAGTGACTTGTAGAGCTTCTACTGTCCCTGGAGTGACTTGTAGAGCTTCTACTGTCCCTGGAGTGACTTGTAGAGCTTCTACTGTCCCTAGTATGACTTGTAGAGCTTCTACTGTCCCTGGAGTGACTTGTAGAGCTTCTACTGTCCCTAGTATGACTTGTAGAGCTTCTACTGTCCCTAGTATGACTTGTAGAGCTTCTACTGTCCCTAGTATGACTTGTAGAGCTTCTACTGTCCCTGGAGTGACTTGTAGAGCTTCTACTGTCCTTGGAGTGACTTGTAGAGCTTCTACTGTCCCTGGAGTGACTTGTAGAGCTTCTGTTCCTAGTATGACTTGTAGAGCTTCTACTGTCTCTGGAGTGACTTGTAGAGCTTCTACTGTCCCTAGTATGACTTGTAGAGCTTCTACTGTCCCTGGAGTGACTTGTAGAGCTTCTACTGTCCCTGGAGTGACTTGTAGAGCTTCTACTGTTCCTAGTATGACTTGTAGAGCTTCTACTGTCCCTGGAGTGACTTGTAGAGCTTCTACTGTCCCTAGTATGACTTGTAGAGCTTCTACTGTCCCTAGTATGAATTGTAGAGCTTCTACTGTCCCTGGAGTGACTTGTAGAGCTTCAATCATTGCTGTAGAGTAACAGCTGGTCCCACCAGGATAGCTGTAGCTTCTACCTGAGTAGGGCGTTCCATAGAGCCAATCGGGACAAGTATTTCGTGTTGGAGGATTATGATTGGTGTGGGGAGCTGGTGAGGTCTAATGACGTCACGGCGTGCGTGGAGGGGTAGAGTGTTATGATTGGTGGAGGGCCGATATGGTCTGATGACGTCAGGTCTTGCCTGGAAGGAGGCTCAGGTGGTGTGTTATGATTGGTGGGGAGGTGTGTGGGTTTAGTGACGTCATGGTGTTATGGTTCGTGTAAGGTGTATTGTCTTTCGGTTTTGGAGTTGCGTGTTTTATGGAGGGTGAAAGAATAGTATATGTGTATGACCCATTATACATTTTTGGAGAGGTTCTGAGGCCTTGGGAGGTTACTAGAATCGTATATACACTTCAAAGGATGTTCTCGGTTTTGTAGGATGTGGTGGGGAGTGAGTGCGTCTCCAGCGGACAGGTTTGAGGGCCCCGAAGGGCAAGGTGTGTGTGGGGGTATGTCGGGTATTTCGTGCCCTCCTGACCACCTTGTGCGCTTGACAGCTGACAGGCCGCGGCGGCTGCTGACTCTTGGCTGCTCCTCCCCGCTTGTTAAACTGATCCTGGTGTTGCTGACACTTGCTCCAAGTGTCGTTGGCAGGTGAACCTTATTTGTTAAATCGTTGACGCCTTTTTAAGCTTATCTTTCACATCTTGTCAAACTTGTTCGTTCGTTCTTGACGTTCAAGCTTGCCATGTTTATCCTCGACAGCTTGATAAGCTTGTCAGCATAGAATTCGTCATTTCTCTTCATCGACAGCTTGTTTTTCCATTGTCTTTCTACTCTCGTGGACTCCTTGTTTTCCATATGGCCTCCCTTCTACAAATATGGAATCAGTTCTACAGTGAGGCGTCGTGGACTCCGTTCTACATAATGTGGCCTCGCTTTACAGTGTGGAATACTACAGATGTGGATTCTACAAATATGGACACAGACATCACAGAAAATCGGGTCGTAATGCAAGTCAAAATCTGGCCACGAGTACAAGAATTTCCCTCAAGGACCACAGAAACCTGGCTAAAAGTACCCAAAAAATTCTGGTCCCAGATACTACAAGATATACAACGAGAGATGACAGTTTAAATGCGTAAAGCATCACATTTTCCAAAACTCATTTTGCACTCTGGAACGTCTAGGCTGCTTCCCAGTTTCTAGGAGGAACTATAAGGTTTCCGCTACTCAGAGGAGACAATGGTCTTTCCATTTTCCAGCGTCCATTAACCAAGGACCTTCAAGCACCTAGGAGGAGCTGGGGGACTTCCTTCGTTCCAGCTCTCGTATATTCCAGATTCCATCAATGAAAGAACTCCAAATATCATGGCAGGAGCTGGGGGACTTCCTTCGTTCCAGCATTCCTGTGTTCCAGTATCCATCAGTCAAGGAACTCCAGGTATCGTGCTGTAGTTGGATGTTTTTTAGCGTTTCCATCTTCCAGGTCTTTGTCAGGTTGAGATATTAACTTCCTTCACTCCAGCACTTCCATTTTCCAGTATTCAGTAGGAGAAAGGAGGCTTTTCATTTTCCAGTCCTCGGGAAGGGACAGGTAATTCGCATTTTCCAGTCCTCAGTAGGAGGAAGGGACTTCTCATATTCCAGTAATCAAAAGCAGGCTGGCACTACACAATACTCAGTACCCAGGAACACCTGAAGACCTTCTTCTGCTTCTACTTCCAGCAGAGAAACTGCCATAAGTTGGGACTTATTTTCCAGCGTAATGATTCTGTGTTCTTGTTAACGACTCTGCAGGCCTTAGGCTGGAAAGGGTTCTTGTCTTCAGACGGCCCGCCCGCCTTAAGTAGGTTGTTATTTTCCAATGTGATTAATTGCATTCTTTTGTCCAAGATTCGCGAGGCGTGGGTCTAGGTTTTTCAGGAGGCCCTTCCGCTACAAGTGAGGAGGTATCTCTACTTTTAGAAATACATTTTCTTGTAGTTAAAGATTCACCAAGGTCTTAGTCAGTCGGCCTTGGTTTTAAGAAGGCTCGTCCCCCATATATATATATATATATATATATATATATATATATATATATATATATATATATATATTCCCTCAGAGAGTCTCAAACAGAGCCTGAGACACGTACTCCCCCTGAGGTATTCCCGTAGATTCTGAATCCTGTTGCTGTGTGAGTGCTGCCCCACTCACTGGCCTCCTACCTCAAACATCCTGGACGGCCATCAGCCACCATTCACAATCCTCCTGGCGATGATATCTGCCACTTGGGACCATCACTCGATGTTGGGGTCCCCCGCGTCACACACACACACACACACACACACACACACACACTGGGGCATGACGTGATGTGCTAAACATGCAAGACGGACGTGCATCTTCACCCTGCGCGCATGTCGTCTTGCTTCAAAGCAGATCGACTGTAATTGCTCGAAGGTTTTAAGATTCTGGAGCGCCAGAGCTGGAAGCGTCGAGTCTCTGATGGAGCCATGAGAGTAATGGTGGTGATGATGGTGATGGTGATGGTGATGGTGATGGTGCTGGTGATGGTGATGGTGATGGTGATGGTGGTGGTGATGGGTCCGGTGTACTTCCCCTGCAGGTTTTGTCATGGGTCATGTTTGGTCAGTGTCCTACCCTGCACGACTGCTTTGCCTGGCAACGTCGTCGTCCTTGTTTTATGCTCTTACTCCCAAGCTGTGGTTCAGCCTGGGTTCCTGGGGGGGTAGAAGACGTCACCAGGTGGTCACCAGTGTGGTGGAAATGGGTTGACTCCGTCGTCAGAGTTGGTGTTCAAAAATATCTGGTCTTGTGGAATTAACAGGTGTTGTTGAGTGGATTGGGTTAACTCGGGTTATCGGGGTTTGGGATATTCTTTTTGACTGTTAATGTGTGTTGAGTGATTGTCTCAAGGAGCCATACAGGTCACCCGATCCACATCCTGAATGGCCACTTAGAATGTCATCAGAGTAATTTGATGGGAACGTCAGGGTTGGATAAACAGCCGAGTGTGTGTGTGTGTGTGTGTGTGTGTGTGTGGAGTGCGCACAAGAACAGATCGGCGGATCAGAATACTTGTAGTGAGGACAGAAGATATCCGGTTTGCTGGGGCAGCATCTCATATATTCTGCCTTGGTAGATTGTAGATTAAGTTGAGTATATGACCAGCCATAACGTAGATAGCAGTAGGTTCTCCCTACATAGATTCTGTATCAGCCAGAGCCATCTACACGCCCTCTGTAACCACCAGAATTACCTACACGCACACTACATGTTAACCAGTACTATCAACACGCACTCTGTATCAGCCAGAAGTATCTACACACACACACTCCACAGCCACCAGAACTACCCACACACACACACACTGCAGTAAACAGAACTACCTACACGCACTCTACTTTGACGGTTTGCACTATTCGTTTGGAGACAAGCACACACACACACACACACACACACACACACACACACACACACACACACACACACACACACACACACTGTGGACGCTAACGTAATCATATCACGGAAGAAGAGGTCAAAAGGTCATGTGAACCTGCCCAATGGTCATAGCCCCACACAGCGCTGCTGGGCTGGAGTCTGTGAGTGGCCTGTGGAGACGAGAGATGTAGGCCAGATGTGATTGACGCTTCTGTAATTTCCCAAGACTGGATTGTTGTTGTGTACTGACATCTCTCACTCCTCGGGGTCAAACACCACAGAGCATGTGGAAGGGTCATCCACGACCTTCGCTGACCCTCGTCATAGATGCAGAGCCACTGGGAGCGACTGAAAGCTCTGTCAGAACTCAAAGCTAATGGAAACCACCGAAGGAAGTGTCACTTATCATAGAGACAGTGGGAGCCATTGAAAACACTGTCAAAAATAGATGAACCCCCACTGAGAACGATTGACGGTACTGTCAAAAACCAGAGCTACTGAGAACGATTGAAAACGGACCTTAAAACAGCAGAGGCGTATCATGATCTGCGCACTTAGAAAAAACAATGATCTTAGGAGACATGGCTGGTATGGTATACCCAGAAACCATCGTCTGATGCCACTGTACTCTCACAAGTCCTGCTCTCGTAAGTGTCAAGCACAAACTTCGCAGTAAGCAAGATAACACGGACATGTTGGCAATATATTGAGTCTGGAACTGTTTTGTGGATAACTGCTTTGCATATGTATCTGGAGCGTAGTGGACTCCAGCAGCCATGATGTGGGAGGGTGCGAAAGCCCCCCTTCCCTCGATCCCATGCTTGCTTGCTTGCTTGCTTGCACCATCATCATCATCATGACCAGTACAGGACCTGTCAGGGTGGACGGGAGCCTTGCGTGTGCCAGTGTGTTACTGTCATCATTGGTGACCGACTTGAGGCCATGAATGCGCGGTTGTTGACGACCCCGTGTGTGTGTGTGTGTGTGTGTGTGTGTGTGTGTGTGTGTGTGTGTGTGTGTGTGTCTTGACCAGCTGGGAGGAGCAGGGCGGCATATATTCGGAGTCAATCAGGCGGTGGTGTTGGCACCATCATGGGCTGGTGTCGTGTTGGTGGTGTGTAGTGTGTCAGATATTACCACCAGCTGTGGTAGACGGTTCACGTGGAAGGGAACAAGTGTGGTACAGATTAGGTTACTACTGGCATCTGTAGGTTCAAGTTATAGCTCGTATACTGAACTTGTACAGTCGTTAGCGATTGTTGAGTACTCTTAGTTAGTTGGTTAGTTACTGGGTTTCAGGCCTCTCAACTACCTGGGTCGTTAAGGCCGTAATCATCGTGTTATAACGACTAATAGAAAAATCGTAATTTGTCGCAAATGATTTCGAACCACCTCACACGCTGCCACCTTGTTCCTCCTCGTAATGGGGTGCCCTTCTTAAGTATCGTTAATGGGCCTAATTAACGATTTAATGGCATGAATATATTGTAAGATATTTCCAGGGTTTTGTGGGTTGGGGAAGATGGCTACAGACGACTGGCCTGATAAACAGAGAGCGGCAGAAAGAAAGTGGGTTGGGTGGTGGTGGTGGCGAGGAGTGAGGCTGCAGGCCACCGAGACTCATGAAGAGCCTCTCTGTTTCTCCTGGTGTGCAGCAGACTAGGGCAGCAGCAGCAGCAGGACCTCCACTTTAGCTGCTGCACCTGTTTGTTGCCGGGTGTGGGATGCTGGGAGGTGTGGGAGTGGGGGGGAAGTAACTTACCTCTCATTGGGGAGCTGTCGGACCCGTCTGTCGTGGGGGGGAGTCGAAGTGTCGAAGTAGACAGACGACGCATCGTAAAACCTGCCCTTTGCGTCTCTAGAGCGATAGACAGGGACGGAGCTGTAGACGACAGTTGGTGAGCTGAGGGGGAAGTTTTTCCTTCATGTATGAAGACAAAAATATATACATATATAAAGAAAAAAGAGGATATTCGACGTAAAAAAGATTCTCGATACTGTCTTTCATCACACTTGCTTCTGAACCTTATTTATAAGTGTATGATTATATAGTGGCTGTCTATTGCCTCATTAAATGAGTAGGATTTGTGTTAAGACACACGTAGTCTCCTCATCATTATGCATTGAAGACGATGGTAAGATAGCCAAAGATAGTAAGCTACAGTCCACTGGTTATTATAATCAGTTTAAGCTAATTATCTTAAAGGAGGGGTCGGGGGTAGGGAGATAAACCTCAGTTTTAAGCGGTCATGGGACAGCTCACTGTATTTATAGACACTCAGCAGTTTGTATACTGTCTCCAGGAGCAGTGTACCGAGGGTTGAGGCAACCATCTATACGTGGGAGGAAGGTCTTGTGTACTGAATTAATTTTGAGATGTTCAGGATGTGCGATGTTGAATACCTGTCGTTGCTGAAGTTTTGATGTTGAATGTGTGTTTGTGTTAGGTCTTCTACACCACCACAGCTGGGGTCTAGGACCTTACCTTACCATACGTATACCTTACGATGGTTTGGGAGGTCTTCTACCCCCCACAGCTGGGGTCTGGGACCTTCCCTTACCTTACGTATACCTTACGATGGTTTGGGAGGTCTTCTACCCCCCACAGCTGGGGTCTGGGACCTTACCTTACCGTACGTATACCTTACGATGGTTTGGGAGGTCTTCTACCCCCCACAGCTGGGGTCTGGGACCTTACCTTACCGTACGTATACCTTACGATGGTTTAGGAGGTCTTCTACCCCCCACAGCTGGGTCTGCATTTTAGAAATAAGTGGATCATAAACAGTGACAAGTTATTGCTTACGTGTCATTATCTCTTTAGTGATTTATTTATGATTACCTATTTGTATCGTATGAGCACGGAGTTTTACACCCGCAGGGCCACATCTGTTGTGTGTGTCAGTGAGAGAGAGAGAGAGAGAGAGAGAGAGAGAGAGAGAGAGAGAGAGAGAGAGAGAGAGAGAGAGAGACTGGGAAGATTTTCTTTTATATTTCTTGTGTGTTTATGTATATTCTGCTTTGGTCACCAACTTCACCTTTCCTCTTTCTCTCTTTTCTTTGCACTCCAGGTGAGTTGTGGCTGGAAGCCCCAGGTCCTGGAGGAACCCTCCTGGAAGACTGTGGCCCGAGGTCACCCCGTAGTGTGGTGCACAGTGTTGCTTGCCACACAGCAGGAGGTTGTAGGTATGTGTGGGTAATGATGAGCCAACGTGACTGTATCGGAGTGGTATATGAGGTAAGCAGTATATCATGTAGGTAACATGACTCACTGGTATTAAAGACTTAGTCAGTCATATATCTATATAGCAAGATACAGCATCCACAGATTATATATATATATATATATATATATATATATATATATATATATATATATATATATATATATATATATATATAGGGAAATGTAACATCTTAGCATTTGTGTATTATATATGTATAATGATATATTTGTCTACTTATCTGTCTTTTCATTTATATATCTATCTATGCTGAATAGATTGTACAATATTTGCAATATAGTAATTTTTATATATTAGGAAATATATAAGGGTACAGCAGTGTTGTTATTGATGACCACCAAGATGTAATACATGATGTTCTTGGTCTGTGTTCTACTCCATTATGTTCTGTCATGAATGTCTCTTTGTTATTCATCCTCGTGACTGTGTTTATACATTATCTACATCATACTGTTGAGCTGTGTGGTTATTCAATGGTCATGCATAATGGTATGTTGTGTATGACCTACGTAACGTATCTTCTGGTAGTGCCATTCATCACCGTCACACAGCGTCACTAGTAGGACGACTCATTCCCCCGTCACACTCCGTTACATCTCCCGTCACGCACCGACACCATCATGATTAAACCTTGCCTTTCTTACCCCTCCTCGTTGTGTAATGGCCTTGAGACCTGGCTCAGCTAAGGGCTCTTCCCCCATTGAGGGCCGTTGGGGACAGCCCTTATTCAGAGCCCTTAAGGGTCAGCTGGGGCAGAGGTAGGGACTGGAGGAATGAATCAGTAATACACCAGCAGGAATACTGGAAGGTCTTGTCTCCATCTCTACGTACAAAGATCATTCCCTCGTGGAATGATGAGGCCAGCCGACCTCCCGAAGACTACGCCAGGTAGTACATTGTGGAAGTTGAGTGTCAGGGAAAGCAGAGATGCGAGAAACATTAGGGCAAGGAACATAAACATAGATTTCATCATCAGACGTTTTAGAAGTTACATATAGACGAAGACCTGGGTCTTCCGGTGGACCACTGTGAACCACGTACTTTTTCGGCTGGTGAAAAGTTGACACTTCTGCTGTATTATGTGGAGTTTGAGGAAATACGTAAGTACAGAATATCGGACAAACTCGAGACATTCTCACATCACCACTCAACAACACGAAAGATCTCAGGTTTTGATAATGTCTGACGAGATGACCTTCGCTGAACACAGGAGAGCAGCAGTTGTCTCTTCCAAGACGATAGGATGGATCCTGCGGACCTTCAAGACAATACTGATGCCGCTTTTCAAGGCGCTAATATTCTTAACTTTTTCGGGGTGGGCGAAATGGTTGTGTTAGGTGTGCAACGATCTTTTACCTCCAGTATTGCTGGAAAGGATTTGGTCGACTGGGAGCGACTGAAATCACTGATTCTGTACTCTAGAACGCAGACGAGAGATATGTATTATTATTATCATTATTATTATTAGTTGTTATTATCATTATTATTATTATTATCATCATCATCATTATTATTATTATTATTATTATTATTATTATTATTATTATTATTATTATTATTATTATAATTATTATTATCTGAACTTGTTAGATCCTGAAAGTCATGGGTTCCTGAGTTATATACTCTTGAGACAGGCAACCCCAGCCGTTCATCATCCTCTTTAGGGAGGCTGGTCTTCCCCCCCTCCTTAGTGGTCTGCCTCCCACCCAAATATCCCAGTATCTGGAGACCCTCAGCAACACCCCCCAGAGAGTCCAGTCACACAGCACAGCATTTGGAGACGTCTTCATCAACTTCCCCAGAGAGTCTTACGATACAGGCCATTATCTGGAAGCCCACGGAAACAACCCCAGAGACTCCTGCCCAACACTTCAGTTATCTGGAGCTCCAGTCTTGCAACACCCCCAGAGAGTCATGTTACACAGCCAGTATCGCCTGGAAGGAAAGGACTGGATTCATGCAACCTCCCCGAGAGATTGAAACACGCCAGCGCTCCACCCAACACAGAAGAAACACGCCAGCGCTCCACCCAACACAGAAGAAAGTGGAGCAAGTAACAAACCCTTCCTCCTCCTTCCACCCAAAACGTATACAGACTTATACCACTGACATCACAATACGTGATTGGACTGACTTCATGGAACCACGTCATTGGACTGCTTCATGGAACCACGTCATTGGACTGACTTAATGGAACCACGCCATTGGACTTTCATGGAACCACGTCATTGGACTCCTTCATGGAACCACGTCATTGGACTGACATCATGGAACCACGCCATTGGACTGACTTCATGGAACCACGTCATTGGACTGCTTCATGGAACCACGTCATTGGACTGACTTAATGGAACCACGCCATTGGACTTTCATGGAACCACGTCATTGGACTGCTTCATGGAACCACGTCATTGGACTGACATCATGGAACCACGCCATTGGACTGACTTCATGGAACCACGTCATTGGACTGACTTCATGGAACCACGCCATTGGACTGACTTCATGGAACCACGCCATTGGACTGACTTCATGGTTGACGGGCGGGGAGGTCTGGTATCTACCCGTCGCGTGACGGGTAGATATTGACAGATGTTGACGGTCATCTCAGCTGTTGGGGGTGCGGGAGACAGCGCGACGTAAGCATCAGGCGGGTGAGAACAGGTTCGAGTTCAGGGGAGCCGCTGGGTCGCTAACACAGAGCAGTGAGTCAGGTGTGTGCGCTCCCGAGACGCTGGATCATCAGCAGACAACAACAGTAGGGAGGCAAGGCAGGTCGGGCCAGTGGTCCGGGTCAGTGGATGTAACGCCTCCTCTCGTGCCTGGGTCGTCTGACCACCTTCTATATAAAGACCCACCCAAGCTGGCTGACCGCTAGTACCTGCACCGGTCGAGCTGTGGGGGTCGAACCCTTGTGCAACAACACGAGGAGTGAAGGTGCGAGTCCCAAGCAGTTTGTCCCCCGTTCCCGACGCGTAGTTTTTAATGCATTTCTTAAATAACTTTTTTTTTTTGATGGTGGTGATGCTCTTCTGTTTTCCTAGTGGATAAGTCTGAAATATCCCCCCCCCCCCCCCCTCTCTCTCTCTCTCTCTCTCTCTCTCTCTCTCTCTCTCTCTCTCTCTCTCTCTCTCTCTCTCTCTCTCTCTCTTCCACTTCAGCTGAGTTCACTCCCACGCACGCATGCCCAACTGCTCGAAGGGACGGTACGTGTACCGTGCGATAGGTATGGTACGCTGATTCAATCCAATATACATATAATGAACTTGAGCGCGACGTTACGACCCTTGAACTCGACGGTACGACCCTTGAACTCGACGGTACGACCCTTGAACACGACGGTACGACCCTTGAAGCGTGAAGACCTAGCTAGCCATCGTGTTTGCCCAAGACGGTCAGGACGCAGGTGGTGATTGCGTCGCACGACCAGCAGCACCTTCTGAATCCGTCGTTCAGAACCAGAGACGTCAAATGGTCACGGTGAGAAACCAATCGCGATTACAGCACCACTATAGTGAACCTCCTGATCTCTCTATATATATCGTACAGCGTTCAGAATCTCGGTAATCCAATCTGTTATTGATTAGGTTATAAACGATGAGTCTGTGATGGAGTAACATATGGGAACCATTAGACGTATTGAACCGTGTTTACAATTGAGAGGGAATGGTTAGTCGTTTTGTAAGTGGGAGACTTCACCGTATATGCAAGATAAGGGATCGAACTCCACTACACAGTGGTGGAAATGGACTGGTTACATGGGCCATCGTGCCGTCCGTGGGCCAGTGGTGGATACATGTGAGGGTGTCTGCATGTTGCGTCACCTCACACTCAAATATACGCTGGTGTGTTGGTAGAACACTTGGCCTTCAGTGGCCCATTCATGGCCACCATTGGCTTCAGTGTCGCGTGACGATGCGAACAGATCCTACCTCACTCTCCGTTGTACAACGGTTTATGATTTTGGTGTCTGGCACGCCACGTCTGGCGGGCGACGCTTGCGGTCCTCCATTCATCCGTCGTCGTACACAAAACACCTGTTTTGCATACGATCGGTGGTAAGGGGGGGGTATGTACCTGGGCCGCCCATTCACAAGGTCTCTCGTGGGAAGTGTAAGGGAGGCGACAGACAGCAGGAGAGACCCGGTGGTCTACAACGAGTGACCTGAAGCCGTAGGAACAGGATAGGAGAGCGGAGGGCACCTTCCCACCCACCACCTCTCCCTCTGGCTCAACTGCCAGTAGTAGGAAGATATTACAATGGTTACTCGTTACCCATAAGAGGGTAAGGCTTTTTGAGAGAGAGAGAGAGAGAGAGAGAGAGAGAGAGAGAGAGAGAGAGAGAGAGAGAGAGAGAGAGAGAGAGAGAGAGTTGTAGGTTGTGGACAAATGGGTTGTCGTGTGTCACAAACTGATGATCATCTCTGGACATTTAAACCTCACACGGCCTCGGTGGACAACATATAACTGAGCGGCTGATGATATGCCATTTTCTTCTTTATTTAGATCACGTTTGAGGTAAAAGTGGAAACAAGATGATGGTAAACTGAAGAAGAACTTGGGACTGAAGCTCGAGGTTGAGTGAGAAATTATGGAGATAAACAGGAGAGCGCAGTACGGTGGTTCTGTCTTGAGTGCGGTAGCGAACAGTTTGGTTGAACGTAAACGCTTCATTATTATTCAGGTCTGTACCCCGGGCAAGTCACATATATAATGTGTGGACCCTTGTGTGTGTGTGTGTGGGAGGCAGACTTCGTGTTTACCACTGCCCCCGCATCGGCGTTTGTTCATCACACTGTTCTTGCTCTCGCTCTGCATATGTCCGTACCGTGCCGTACTGCACGGACGTTGGGCCAACCCTCGAGTTCTTTATCAGCCATACGTAGGAGTGATGTATGTTAATCTTGCTTCTGTCTCATGGTCGGCAAAGTGGGGGAGGGAAAACTTCGACCAAAAGAAGAGAAAGAGCATTGTGGGAAGGCGTCAGTCATGTGTTCGTCAGGGGTGGAAGAGGTTGAAAGGGGGAGCGGGGTTGGAAGACGATGAGGTTTGTGGTGTTGGCTTCATCCTAACTGGCTTGGTTGAGGTGAGTCACCAGTGTGAGGTGCTGTGGGCCTGTACCCCTCCAACCTGCACCACTGCGGGGCAGGAGGACCAACACACACACACACACACACACACACACACACACACGGGTCATGACACAGCTGTTTTCCTCCAGGTCCCACACCAGTAGCCAGACGGGTAATTTTGACGGGCTCCCGAGCATCTGGATTGGGTTGGTGGTGTTGCTGTGGGGGGCAGCATGTGGACGGGTTGGTGGTGTTGCTGTGGGGGGCAGTATGTGGACGGGTTGGTGGTGTTGCTGTGGGGGGCAGCATGTGGACGGGTTGGTGGTGTTGCTGTGGGGGGCAGTATGTGGACGGGTTGGTGGTGTTGCTGTGGGGGGGAGTATGTGGATGGGTTGGTGGTGTTGCTGTGGGGGGCAGCATGTGGACGGGTTGGTGGTGTTGCTGTGGGGGGGAGTATGTGGAGGGGTTGGTGGTGTTGCTGTGGGGGGCAGTATGTGGACGGGTTGGTGGTGTTGCTGTGGGGGGGAGTATGTGGAGGGGTTGGTGGTGTTGCTGTGGGGGGCAGCATGTGGACGGGTTAGAGATAGTGTTACCAGCGCTGCGTTGCAAGATGTTGTTCATGATTTATGTAGCGGCGCTGGCCCCAGGACCGGGCGGGGATCTACGTGCACACTACTACATACTTCCATTATTCCTTCTAAGAACCTCTTAGTTTCTTCAGACTCGTAGAATAGTAGGAAGTTTATCTTTTAGTTCATATACGCAGGACACAGAAGGAGCATATATAGGATTACTTTTAGTGTATAGTGTCCTTCAGTTCCCCAGGATTTGCGATCAGTGGGTTAAGGGAACGTTGAGCCTCCTCCAACATGAGTTGATGCTAGTGGAGAATGTTTACATCATGTGCTGAACTGTGTGTAAGGCTGAGGGAACACAGGGGACCGACCGCTCCTCCTCATGCTATACAGATTTACCCCACACGTACGGAAGGTTAACACCACAGGGTCAGCTTCAGATTGCGCAAGGGAAAAGGGAAAAAAAATCTGTCCAGAATAAAGATTTTTAGTTCTGCAAGCGCCTTGAAGTTTCCCTGAGAAGTAGAATGCTTTAGGCGTTGCTTGATTTGCCTTTAGTTGTGTCTCTATGCAGTTGTTGATAGATTTACATGGTCAGAGATCGCGATTGAAATGTTTAGTTTCCCATATTACGTTCGTGCATAATTACTGTGTTCCCCACAGCGACTGTATGATATCTGCTGAGATTGTATTATAGTGAGATGGAACAGCAAAGACACTGGAATGAATGTGAGTTGAAGATCTCGCATCTAGAAACAAGGGAACATAGAGAAGGACTGAAAGAATATTGTACTGGGTCACGCCTTAAGGAAGTACTGTGAAGGATTCATGATTGAGGGGTTGTTTTGCTATATATATATATATATATATATATATATATATATATATATATATATATATAGATAGATAGATAGATAGATAGATAGATAGATAGATAGATAGATAGATATAGATATAATCGTGTAAATAGATAAGGTTTGAAGGTGAGCAGAGATAAGTGCAGAAGGGTAGATAGCGTGTGTGGAGAGGTTCTGTCTGTAAGATTTTTATCAGTTGTTGCGAGGCAAGTGTTGTCGAGATGGGAGCCTTTCTCAAGGTTTTTTGAGGTCTTTTACCCCCACAGCTGGGGTCTGGGACCTTACCTTACCTTACGTATACCTTACGATGGGTAGGGAGGTCTTCTACCCCCACAGCTGGGGTCTGGGACCTTACCTTACCATACGTGTACCTTACGATGGTTTGGGATGTCTTCTACCCCCGACAGCTGGGGTCTAAGACCTTACCTTACGTATACCTTACGATGGTTTGGGAGGTCTTCTACCCCCACAGCTGGTCTGGGACCTTACCTTACCATACGTGTACCTTACGATGGTTTGGGATGTCTTCTACCCCCGACAGCTAGGGTCTAAGACCTTACCTTACGTATACCTTACGATGGTTTGGGAGGTCTTCTACCCCCACAGCTCAGGTCTGGGACCAAACACCAATGCTTCTCTTCCGTTCAGTCAAGCTGTTTGGGGGATCGCTGCCTGTAGGCCTCTGAGAAGCTGTTCAAAGCGACATGACTGCATTACACCTCACCGGGACTCATCGCCTCGCCCAGAGAAATTGAAGGAAAACTGTGTGTGTGTGTGTGTGTGTGTGT
The DNA here is from genome assembly GCF_036320965.1 of Panulirus ornatus. Lineage (NCBI taxonomy): Eukaryota > Metazoa > Arthropoda > Malacostraca > Decapoda > Palinuridae > Panulirus > Panulirus ornatus. The sequence continues at coordinate 4,127,480 of NC_092274.1, forward strand.
GTGTGTGTGTGTGTGTGTGTGTGTGTGTATTCCGGGAGAAACCTCCGGAGTTTCTCCAAGCTATACGGTGTGTGAGCAGGCAGGCTCTCTCTCTCTCTCACCCGGGAGAGAGAGAGAGAGAGAGAGAGAGAGAGAGAGAGAGAGAGAGAGAGAGAGAGAGTAAACTTGCTGGTCCGAGAAGACGTCGAGCATGGCAATGATGGACGAGGCGACTTGATGCACTGGATATAAACACTGTCTCTACAGATGTAGATAAAGATACTTCCGTGAGTATCTTTACAGATGTAGATAAAGATAATACTTCAGTTAGGATCTCTACAGATGTAGATAAAGATAGTACGTCACTGAGGATTATCTGCTGGAGGACAGTGCATGGGGAAGAGGTAACAGAAGACCAGATGGTCTGTAGGAATGTTATCTAGTGGACGAAAGTCTGAATATCCTAAATCCCTAATCTGTATAGATAAAGATAGATAGTGAGAGAGAGAGAGAGAGAGAGAGAGAGAGAGAGAGAGAGAGAGAGAGAGAGAGAGAGAGAGAGAGAGAGAGAGAGAGAGAGAGAGGTCGTCTGTCTGTGGACGGAGGGACGGGAGCTGTCGGGGTTATTCGGGGTTCGCGAGGATGAGCTGATGGATCTAGGGCCACTCCACCACTGGTCTAGGGCCACTCCACCACTGGTCTAGGGCCACTCCACCACTGGTCTAGGGCCACTCCACCACTGGTCTAGGGCCACTCCACCACTGGTCTAGGGCCACTCCACCACTGGTCTAGGGCCACTCCACCACTGGTCTAGGGCCACTCCACCACTGGTCTAGGGCCACTCCACCACTGGTCTAGGGCCACTCCACCACTGGTCTAGGGCCACTCCACCACTGGTCTAGGGCCACTCCACCACTGGTCTAGGGCCACTCCACCACTGGTCTAGGGCCACTCCACCACTGGTCTAGGGCCACTCCACCACTGGTCTAGGGCCACTCCACCACTGGTCTAGGGCCACTCCACCACTGGTCTAGGGCCACTCCACCACTGGTCTAGGGCCACTCCACCACTGGTCTAGGGCCACTCCACCACTGGTCTAGGGCCACTCCACCACTGGTCTAGGGCCACTCCACCACTGGTCTAGGGCCACTCCACCACTGGTCTAGGGCCACTCCACCACTGGTCTAGGGCCACTCCACCACTGGTCTAGGGCCACTCCACCACTGGTCTAGGGCCACTCCACCACTGGTCTAGGGCCACTCCACCACTGGTCTAGGGCCACTCCACCACTGGTCTAGGGCCACTCCACCACTGGTCTAGGGCCACTCCACCACTGGTCTAGGGCCACTCCACCACTGGTCTAGGGCCACTCCACCACTGGTCTAGGGCCACTCCACCACTGGTCTAGGGCCACTCCACCACTGGTCTAGGGCCACTCCACCACTGGTCTAGGGCCACTCCACCACTGGTCTAGGGCCACTCCACCACTGGTCTAGGGCCACTCCACCACTGGTCTAGGGCCACTCCACCACTGGTCTAGGGCCACTCCACCACTGGTCTAGGGCCACTCCACCACTGGTCTAGGGCCACTCCACCACTGGTCTAGGGCCACTCCACCACTGGTCTAGGGCCACTCCACCACTGGTCTAGGGCCACTCCACCACTGGTCTAGGGCCACTCCACCACTGGTCTAGGGCCACTCCACCACTGGTCTAGGGCCACTCCACCACTGGTCTAGGGCCACTCCACCACTGGTCTAGGGCCACTCCACCACTGGTCTAGGGCCACTCCACCACTGGTCTAGGGCCACTCCACCACTGGTCTAGGGCCACTCCACCACTGGTCTAGGGCCACTCCACCACTGGTCTAGGGCCACTCCACCACTGGTCTAGGGCCACTCCACCACTGGTCTAGGGCCACTCCACCACTGGTCTAGGGCCACTCCACCACTGGTCTAGGGCCACTCCACCACTGGTCTAGGGCCACTCCACCACTGGTCTAGGGCCACTCCACCACTGGTCTAGGGCCACTCCACCACTGGTCTAGGGCCACTCCACCACTGGTCTAGGGCCACTCCACCACTGGTCTAGGGCCACTCCACCACTGGTCTAGGGCCACTCCACCACTGGTCTAGGGCCACTCCACCACTGGTCTAGGGCCACTCCACCACTGGTCTAGGGCCACTCCACCACTGGTCTAGGGCCACTCCACCACTGGTCTAGGGCCACTCCACCACTGGTCTAGGGCCACTCCACCACTGGTCTAGGGCCACTCCACCACTGGTCTAGGGCCACTCCACCACTGGTCTAGGGCCACTCCACCACTGGTCTAGGGCCACTCCACCACTGGTCTAGGGCCACTCCACCACTGGTCTAGGGCCACTCCACCACTGGTCTAGGGCCACTCCACCACTGGTCTAGGGCCACTCCACCACTGGTCTAGGGCCACTCCACCACTGGTCTAGGGCCACTCCACCACTGGTCTAGGGCCACTCCACCACTGGTCTAGGGCCACTCCACCACTGGTCTAGGGCCACTCCACCACTGGTCTAGGGCCACTCCACCACTGGTCTAGGGCCACTCCACCACTGGTCTAGGGCCACTCCACCACTGGTCTAGGGCCACTCCACCACTGGTCTAGGGCCACTCCACCACTGGTCTAGGGCCACTCCACCACTGGTCTAGGGCCACTCCACCACTGGTCTAGGGCCACTCCACCACTGGTCTAGGGCCACTCCACCACTGGTCTAGGGCCACTCCACCACTGGTCTAGGGCCACTCCACCACTGGTCTAGGGCCACTCCACCACTGGTCTAGGGCCACTCCACCACTGGTCTAGGGCCACTCCACCACTGGTCTAGGGCCACTCCACCACTGGTCTAGGGCCACTCCACCACTGGTCTAGGGCCACTCCACCACTGGTCTAGGGCCACTCCACCACTGGTCTAGGGCCACTCCACCACTGGTCTAGGGCCACTCCACCACTGGTCTAGGGCCACTCCACCACTGGTCTAGGGCCACTCCACCACTGGTCTAGGGCCACTCCACCACTGGTCTAGGGCCACTCCACCACTGGTCTAGGGCCACTCCACCACTGGTCTAGGGCCACTCCACCACTGGTCTAGGGCCACTCCACCACTGGTCTAGGGCCACTCCACCACTGGTCTAGGGCCACTCCACCACTGGTCTAGGGCCACTCCACCACTGGTCTAGGGCCACTCCACCACTGGTCTAGGGCCACTCCACCACTGGTCTAGGGCCACTCCACCACTGGTCTAGGGCCACTCCACCACTGGTCTAGGGCCACTCCACCACTGGTCTAGGGCCACTCCACCACTGGTCTAGGGCCACTCCACCACTGGTCTAGGGCCACTCCACCACTGGTCTAGGGCCACTCCACCACTGGTCTAGGGCCACTCCACCACTGGTCTAGGGCCACTCCACCACTGGTCTAGGGCCACTCCACCACTGGTCTAGGGCCACTCCACCACTGGTCTAGGGCCACTCCACCACTGGTCTAGGGCCACTCCACCACTGGTCTAGGGCCACTCCACCACTGGTCTAGGGCCACTCCACCACTGGTCTAGGGCCACTCCACCACTGGTCTAGGGCCACTCCACCACTGGTCTAGGGCCACTCCACCACTGGTCTAGGGCCACTCCACCACTGGTCTAGGGCCACTCCACCACTGGTCTAGGGCCACTCCACCACTGGTCTAGGGCCACTCCACCACTGGTCTAGGGCCACTCCACCACTGGTCTAGGGCCACTCCACCACTGGTCTAGGGCCACTCCACCACTGGTCTAGGGCCACTCCACCACTGGTCTAGGGCCACTCCACCACTGGTCTAGGGCCACTCCACCACTGGTCTAGGGCCACTCCACCACTGGTCTAGGGCCACTCCACCACTGGTCTAGGGCCACTCCACCACTGGTCTAGGGCCACTCCACCACTGGTCTAGGGCCACTCCACCACTGGTCTAGGGCCACTCCACCACTGGTCTAGGGCCACTCCACCACTGGTCTAGGGCCACTCCACCACTGGTCTAGGGCCACTCCACCACTTGTCTAGGACCAGTCCACCACTGGTCCAGGGCCACTACTCCATCACTGGTCCAGGGCCACTACTCCATTACTGGCCCAGGGCCACTCCGCCTCTGGTCGAGGTCCACTCCACCACTGGTCTAGGGCCACTCCACCACTGGTCTAGGGCCACTCCACCACTGGTCTAGGGCCACACCAGCAGTGATCCAGGGCCACGCCACCGCTGGTTCGCGCCTCAACCCTTAGCCATCTGCAGTTGGAGGAGGGGAGGGGATGAGGTGGGGTCGTTCCACCCCCACTGCCGCAGTGTGTGTGCCGTGGTGTCCGGGACTCTCCCGCCTCACGCCAGCTGGTGGTGGTGGTGGTGGTGTATCTGAGCCACGTGGGTTTCCTCATGACCCACAGAGGTCACTTGAGGTCAAGTCGCCGGCTTGGGTGAGGTCAGTCCCCTCCTGGGTGCACGGGAAGAGGATATGGGTGACGTAGTGGTCTGGGACGAGGGTTGCCCTCTCTAGGATAGTAGTAGTTAGTGTCCTACAATCCTACTGTGTGTTGATGGAAGGAGGATAGTTAAGTAGAAGGATCCTTCACTCCCACCCGCTCTTTCCTTCTTCCTTCACGATAGTAGGAAGGAAAACATTCATGAAGGAACACCTTGTGGTATGGAGAGGATACACACACACCTCCGTCACATGACGCCAGATGGGGACATAAACCCACAGACCTCCGTCACATGACGCCAGATGGAGACATAAACCCACAGACCTCCGTCACATGACGCCAGATGGAGACATAAACCCACAGACCTCCGTCACATGACGCCAGATGGAGACATAAACCCACAGACCTCCGTCACATGACGCCAGATGGGGACATAAACCCACAGACCTCCGTCGCATGACGCCAGATGGAGACATAAACCCACAGACCTCCGTCACATGACGCCAGATGGGGACATAAACCCACAGACCTCCGTCACATGACGCCAGATGGAGACATAAACCCACAGACCTCCGTCGCATGACCCGCAATACCAGACATAAACACACAAAGAACTAGAAGTGACTCTTGTACTAAAATCCCTGGAAATGTCAGCTTCCAGACGGACAAAAAACTGGAAGCAGCTCTCTACTAAAAGCGTCTGCTGGTAGACAGAGGCTGGTCAAGTTTAGAGGCTGGAAGGTTGTCTGATATGAGGCCTGGCGTCTCCTGTGTCCAGCCACGCTATTTGGGGAATCGCAAAGGCTGCAGGAGGGAGAACTGAAACAAACATGATGATCATATGTAGGAAAAAAAGCTTTCTGAAAAAAAAAAAGGACCTTTCAAGACCGAATGTTTGATCCTCAGTGTTGCAGAAACATTATTCTTATAAAGATCAGACGAGTTAAAACACAGAAAACGACTGAACAACACCAACTCAAAATAGGACCAGTAAATCATCGTGAAATGATGATACCCAACGAGCTGTGTACAAGGCCACAGCGGCATCTCTTCAGAGAGAAGATGGCAGGTGGGTGCTGCCTTACAAGGCTCGACACACGTCAGGTGAGATGCGTGAGGCGTAGAGGGATAGTCTGCTGGTACATGGGAAGGAGGACACTTGGAGGCGATGGTAGTAACAGAAGGAAGGAGGATTTTGCGTCGTGATGGAGGGAGCTACACCGTCACGTCCCTCTTGGGGTCCTGAGAGAGAGAGAGAGAGAGAGAGAGAGAGAGAGAGAGAGAGAGAGAGAGAGAGAGAGAGAGAGAGTTTGTACTTACTGGTGAGAGAGAGAGAGTTTTTGTGTATTTAGGTGTGGCTCTGTGCCCACATACAGGTCAGTATGGATCATTACACGATGGTATTGAGTTAGTGGGAGAGTGAAGAGGCTGGCGTGGTTCACCAGAGCGGGTAATTACCTTCTGATAATGAGCAGGCTCCATGGTACAGCACACAGACCTCTGTTGTACTCGGGAATGCATTTGATAATCGAACCGAATCGCTTTGTTTCCGAATCCAACCGAACCGAACCAGACCAACTGAATTAAATCGATCCGAATAATATGGAACTGAACGGAGGAACTGTGTCGAACCTAGTAGTCGAACCTAACTGAACCCGGATCATACCAAACCGAGATGGACCGAACTGAACTTAAAACTCTAGCCAGTTTGTGACCTATATTTAACCCTTTCCGATCCTTGCTGTGGGTGAAGCCTGACCAGAGTGTCTCGGACGACGGGAACGTAATGTTAACGATGGGATTCGAACCGATGATGTCTCATGTTGTTCCTGAAGGCCAACAAACCAACCAGCCAACCACCGGTGTAGCTTTGCACGTGTGATGTGGGCCACGGCACTGAACACTTGCTGGGAACAGGTGTGTGTGTGTGTGTGTGTGTGTGTGTTACGGGGAGAGAGTTGTATACTCGTGTTGCCCCGTCTCTTAACCTTGTGTATATGTGCCGTGTCCTTACTCCTGTATATGTACACACACACACACACACACAAACAAACACACACACACAAACACACGCACACACGCTTGATTAATTATCTTCGTGTTTTTGTTTCTATTGATTACTCATGTGTACCGTACGGGGAGTTTTACACTCGTGTGTGTGTGTGTGTGTGTGTGTCCAGTGGCAGGATATATATTGTGTGGTCAGTTGTGACGTCATGTCCTGTCACCTGTGCCAGGCTGTTACGTCACGCCGTCCGTCACAGCGTCCTCTGACGTCATGCTATGATGGATCGCTCCGTTTTGTCCGGTCGCATATCTGCCCCTTTATTTAGGTATATCTACCCCTTTGTTAAGGTATATCTACCCCTTTATTTAGGTATATCTACCCCTTTGTTAAGGTATATCTACCCCTTTATTTAGGTATATCTACCCCTTTGTTAAGGTATATCTACCCTTTTATTTAGGTATATCTACCCTTTTATTTAGGTATATCTACTCCTTGATTTAGGTGTATCTCATTTAGATATTCCTTCTGAAATTGTAAAATCAAAACAAGAACAGTAAATGATTAAATCATTTTGGGTGTTCACATTACACCCCCTCCCTCCCCCGGAGTCAAATTACCCCCGTAGATAGTGCGAGTATCAGAGATAAGAACTAATTAATGATGGGAGATAGACCATGGTGGGCTCAGGGGGCGAAGTAAATGTCACACTGTAATTAACACAGATGGTGAATATATTTATCTTAATAGCCAGTGTACCACATCCTGTGTTTCGTTACGTTTTTATTTTTTGTTGTTATTTAGTTTTTATCTTATACGTAAATAAGAATTTAAGAAAATGGGCTTAGTTAAATAAGTGTATATCATTTGACTTATATTTCTCTCTTGTGTCTCCCCTGATGATGTGATTATTACACGAAAGTGCTCTTGGGAACTTATCGTGTTTCATTTTCCCCGTGGACTCATAGGAATATATATATATATATATATATATATATATATATATATATATATATATATATATATATATTTGGTGCTTCCTTGCTCTGTGTTTGCCCCCGGCTGCCTTTTCTTATATCTGCTTGGTAATTAAGATAGATTTTTAAATGCACTGGAAGGCTTCCTGAAGCAGGTGACCTTATTTAGGGTCGTTTCACCTTGACCTCTGACCTACGTGTGGCATACGATACATGTGGGCAGAGAGGGAAGGGGGGATGACGCCACCGCTCCCCATCCACCACCACTACAAGTGTTCACTTTATCATTTCCCAGCACCTCCCCCCCTCCCTCCTTCTCTCTCCTTATCGTTTTTCTCCCTCACCCCCCCCCCCCCCCGTCCTTCCTCAAACTACGAGGCGGTGTTAGACGTGTGAACTGATGATGGTCTATTGGCTGGAGTGGGCTGTGTCCAGCAGCACGTCACGATGGCTGGAAATGTGAGCGCATCATGACTCCCACGTGGCCAGGCCTGAGTCTCCTTCTGAAACGTTTGGCTGGTCTTACTGTCTGCTGACCCGGCCTGTAGCCCCTGTGTGTGTGTGTGTGTGTGTGTGTGTGTGTGTGTGTGTGTGTGTTCTGACTGCACAGGGAGGAAGTTCTACACTGGTGGGACCCCCCCATCTCTTGACCACTCTGTACCATCATCCACCTTCTTGTATATGTCATCCACATTTACAGTTCTGTCGTCCAGTTTATGCCATTCATCCACTTCTCTCGTGCTATGTTAAGTACTTCTTCACATCATCTCTTGAAAAGTTTCCTGCCAAGTTTCACGTGAATGGCCTCTGAATGTTCTTTATTTGGGTCTTTCCAAGAACTGTTGGTCTTTGTAAGCGTTAAACTGGTTTAGAAACTGAAGGATGTGGTCGGGTCGCGCCTTACTCTCTTGTGTGTGTGTGTGTGTGTGTGTACTTAAGGGCCAGTTTGCGTGTGTGAAGAGATCGGTGATGGCCTATGTCGGCCACTGACGCCTTGCCATATATGTCTGTCGTCTGGGACGTAGCTTGAGGCTGGGACATGTGTTCTTCAACCTGTCAGATGTGGTGGTGGTGGTGTGGTGGTGTGGTGGTGGTGGTAGTGGTGGTAGCCTGGCGTGGGCATGTGGCTGATGGGGAGTTTGGAAGAACCCAATTAATAGACCTTAACGTCACGAGTCATAAGAGTCTAATTAGAAGCTCGCCTGGGTGATGGGTGAATGGGGCATGCTATGGTCTTGAGTCCTCGAAGACGTAGCTGAAGTGGGGTTAGATGCGGACGGCAGATATGAACAGCTTGATAGACCAGGGAGACGACCAGTCGTGTGCTGGTCTGCAGCTCCAAACGGAGCCGTGAGCTTGGAGACGAGGAGGAGACCTCACAAGACTTCCACAGTAGAGGAGACAGTACGTCGCCTCTGTTCCAGACCACTGAGGACGTAGTGAACAGTGAGAGGCGTCCAGACGCATGCTGGGGGGGAGGCGCCTGGCTGGCCAATAGCGTTCCTTATCGTTGTCGCAGTTCCATAAGTTCCAGTTTCCAGTTCCAGGATCTTGAGTACTTATACTTTTTTATAACCATCTGCAGCCGTAGTAGCCATGTGGGGTTTTTTTTTTATGAAGTGATTTTTGCATAGTCGTACATACCCAGTAGTATGGATGTAGTTTCCATGCAAATTAGTATTTGGGTACAGGATTTTCCTGGTGTATGTTATGTATGCAAATGAAGCCTTTGGTTCATTCATTCTTGGCGCTACCTCGTTGAGACGGGAAAGGCGATTAGATAATAAAAACGCGGGATGATAAACTTCTTCATGTCTTTTCATCTTGGAGATCCGGCGGAGGTTTTCTTTGGCTACTGAATATGGTGATTGAAGTAATGGAAGCGGGAGATGATAGTGCTGTGTTCATATAGTGGTATGTATGTACATGGGAGAGACAGAGGACAGACGACCTTATGGCTATGACCAGGTTATGTGCTGGAGGACAGTACATGGGGAGGACAGACAAGAGTACACCTTATGAAGGCACTTGCTGGGGGACAATATAATCATATAATCATATAATCAATATAATCATATAATCAAAATTCATTATCTATATCGATGAATGCCAGAAAGTAGAGTATAACATATACACATAACCTTTCATATATATTTATACAATGTTATGATCTATCTGTTGAAGACGAGATGCTAAAGAAAGAACTTTATATATGATTGGAAATATTTTTATATATCCAGTAGGTTATAATGACAAGTTATGTCATGTATATTTATAGCGGCCCGCATCCAATTGTGGATGTTCTGTGTTGGATAACTTCATTTTAGTCGTTTCTGTCCTATCCCTCACCCATCTATCCAGCTGACGGGATAGATGTCGTCACATAGACCCGTAATAAGGCAGGATAAGCGTTTGCGAAATTTAACGAAGTTTCATCACAGTCAAGATTGTATTCTGTTAATAACTTGAAAAGTTGTTATGTGTGTTCTTGCGGAGATGTGACCAACTGTGTTACACTGTTGGTGTTCGGTGATTGGTCTGGTTTGATCTCTTGTTTAACTGCTGCTTGTAACTCAGTGGTTGTATGTACTACATAATACAGTATATTGTATTGATCAGACTGGCCCGTCCAGTGTGGCTCTGGTAGTTAGGTGGTGGGGGGGGGGGGGTTATCCTTATCTTTACGACATCGTAAAGATAAGAAGCTGTTTTTGGTTTGCCAAAGGACTTCCTAAAGCGTGTTTTGACTGCTGATTCACAGGGAAATAAAAAGAAACACGTGAAGATGTTAGGGGAAATAATGGTGCTCTCTCTCTCTCTCTCTCTCTCTCTCTCTCTCTCTCTCTCTCTCTCTCTCTCTCTCTCTCTCTCTCTCGAGCACGACGGTGCGACCCCTTAAGCACGACATTACGACCCACGAGCACGACTTAACGACCCTTGAGCACGACGGTACGACCCTTGAGCACGACGGTACGACCCTTGAGCACGACGTTACGACCCCTGAGCACGACGGTACGACCCCTGAGCACGACGGTACGACCCTTGGGTATGATAACCTGGACTTTTAAGTTGAATCGTGTTGATAGAGAAGTTAAATACGAGGACATTATTTTGGAGTGGCTCTCTTTCCTCTCTTTTTTTCGATACGTTAACGAATGCTGACGTGAGAATTTTGGGTTTGTGGACTGAGAAGAAGGTTGGTTCATCTCTGGAGAGAGAGAGAGAGAGAGAGAGAGAGAGAGAGAGAGAGAGAGAGAGAGAGAGAGAGAGAGAGAGAGAATATGTTGGTTTAGGAGCTTAGCTGTTATGGAGGATGCTTGTTTGGTAAAGTAAAATGTGCTCTGATTGCTCTAACAGCCAAGAGGCTGTGTGTGTGTGTGTGTGTGTGTGTGTTGCTGGCCAAGGTCATAGGTCATCTGGTGAGAGAGGATGTACACTTATGTTGGTGGGTTGAAACCTAGCGTGTATTCATGGTCACACTTTTTGTAAGATATTTGTTGTAGTTTATGAAATCAGGTAATAATGGCCTGTGGCCTTTAATCAGACCCTTACAGGTCAGGTCAAAGGCCAGGCTATCGCACTCAAGGGTCGTACCGTCGTGGTGAAGGGTCGTACCGTCGTGCTCAAGGGTCGTCGTACCGTCGTGCTCAAGGGTCGTACCTTCGTGCTCAAGGCGTTGATCGTCGTGGTCAAGGGCCGTACCGTCGTGCTCAAGGGTCGTCGTACCGTCGTGCTCAAGGCGTTGATCGTCGCTCTGTGTGCGAGCAGTGTGACGCCGTGACCCAGATGTGACGCCGTGACGCATTTATAACGGTGTGACTCAGTTGTGACGGCATGACTCCGACTTCATTTGTCTTGCTCTGATTGCAACTGTATGCCATAAGACGGTCCCGGTCACTTGCCAGAATCGTCTGACTTCTTAATATGGTTCTGGACTCCATCATTTACCCTCCTGACGCTCACCAGATATGACCCAGACCCCAGGAATCTGGAGGGAAACGTAACACATTTTTGGGAAGAAACTGCTTTTCCCTCAGTCATCCTTGACGGCTGGAAAGTGTATGGTAATTGCACTGTTTAGGAGTTAATGCCTACTAGGCAACCGGAAGTGTCGTGCCATCGCCACTAGATGGCCCTGGTCGCTCTTAATGCTCCCCCAGTCGTCTGTATATACGATTTTGCTCTTTGGCAGCGGTGCGCGTTTGGTTTGTTGGTTGATGTGGATTGGCTGTTGAGATTGGCAGATGATTCTGTCATCCTTGTAAGCTGCTGATGTTTGCAGATGATACTTTTAAGATTGTGAATGAAATTATGGCACATGATAGTTAGAATAATCGAGGAGTTTTATTGATACTGAATTTAATATAGTATTAGTGGCATATTTGAGGGCAGGATGAGCACCTGGCTTGGATGTGGGCCGGCTGGCTTTTCCCAACCTGTCCGGGACTGTATTTCGTAAGAAAAGATACTCAAGTGTACTTACATCACGTGACAGGTTGGTCTGACTTGTCAGATTAGGAGAGAGCAGTAAATACAGAGCACAGTATACATCAGCTGTCCAGAATCAGTCTCAGTGGCTACACCTGGAATCATAAAGGATCAGTGTGTTTACACATATCCTCAGTGTACCAGTCCAGCCAAGTTGTGAGGGGCTTTCCAGTCTCAAACAGCATGGCTGATCAGACAGTAGGAGGCGTTCTGCCTTAAGCCCAGCTCGTGCCTGTGTGGCTAAGAGACAGACTTCTGAAATCGAATCCAGGGTAGACACAGTGAGGGACATAATTCCTGTCATCACTATGGTGTTCGTTTTAGAAATAATGACATTTAGCGTGCAAGGAGGCTGGCTCATGTTGAACTACCCCACTGGCAGTTGTAGTTTTGTAGTCGTAGCAGTAGTGGTAGTTAGTATATGACGTTGAATAGCAGTAGTATCATTAATTGTGGTAGTTACAGTTCTGGGAGGTGCTGGTGGGTTCTTGTGGTTGTTAGGCGGTTGGCCTCCACAGAGCTACCACAAGGGGAGGCACGCGAGGCGACCCTTGTGGATTAACTCCTATTTAGATATATTATGATGCAGCTGTAATGTGTGTGCGTGGTGGGTGGTAGGGATGTAGGGGGTGTTGGTGGGTTGGGTGGGTGGAGGCTGGTCTGGATGGGAGTGGCCCATACGTTGGGTCAACACAGACTGTAACGAACTTAGAGGGTTGTTTATGACCTGATTCTTTAAGGACGACGGTACGATCCTTGAGCACGACGGTACGATTCTTGAACACGACGGTACGATCCTTCAACACGACGGTACGACCCTTCAACACGAGGGTATACGACTCTTGAGGAGGTCGAAACGACACTTCAGGAGGAATTATGACGTATGGGTTGATGACCTTGGTCACTGACCTGGCCCTTAACGGTCAGGTCAGTGACCAAGGTCATCATACCCAAGGGTCGTACCGTCGTGCTCAAAGGTCGTACTGTCGTTTGTATATTACAGGGAGAGAATTGTACACTCGTGTTGCCCCGTATCTTAACCTTGTATATATATGTGCCGTGGCTCAACCTTATGTGTGCACACACACACACACACACACACACACACACACACACACACACACACACACACACACACACACACACCAGCTTACGCCAGCTGGTAACCCGTTCATCGACCATCCTCCCTGAGAGAGCAGGATGAACAGCTAGGTCGGCTGCTCCCGCCCTGATCGGGACTCGAACCCGGGCCGCACCTTCAGCCACTGCGCCAGGTAGGGTGCGACAGATAAGGGGAGGGGGAGGGGGGGGGTGGGGGTTGAGGGAGGGGGAGGGGGGGGAGGGTTGAGGTATTTGATCCTCGTCACGTGTCACTGGTGGGTGTTGGACTTCCGGGATGTGACACGGTGTCGCATGCATTACCTCTCGGCGTGTCATATGTGGCGTGGATGTGTCACACGACGAAGACCTGGGCTTAATCTGGGAGACGTCGTGTCACATGACACGGGTGTCAGATGACACGAGTGTCACAGGACGAGTGTGTCACAGACCCCCAGGTGCAGCTCTCAAGCCTTGTCTCTCCCTCAAACAACCCATTGACCTGCTTCCTGGCACCGGAAATTGCCTCGACTTAGAACAATGGATGGTGAGTGATGGTATCGTCCCTCACCCTCACCTCCGCACTGTCTTTTCTTTCAGGGCTTGTAGGGTCTCCGCGGGTGGTCACCTGTGTTCCGCAGGGTTCCCTGTGTGCTGTAGGATCCTTTGTGTTCCGCAGGGTTCCCTGTGTGCTGTAGGATCCTTTGTGTTCCCTTTAGGTCCGTCGTGTTCCTTCAGGGATGCAGGGTCCTGTGGCGTAGCTCCATTTTGTTCCTACAGGGCTGCAGGGTTCCATGGGGATCTCTTGTGTTCTGTAGGGTCCGCAGGGTTCCATGGGGGGTCCCTTGTGTCCCGTAGGGCTCCTGTGTGTTCCCTTGTGTTCCATATGGTCTGTTGTGTTCCTTGAAAGGTTCCCCTGTATCTCCTGCTGGGTTTGTAGTACATTTACAGCGACTCTGAACTTTTGCAGGATGCCTCACTGTTCAGTGTGTTCTGTGTGTTCTTAAATATGTTCTCTGGCGTCCGTGTCGTGTTATAGAAGCGCTCTTACTTACCCTTGTGTTCTGGGGTTGTGTGTGTGTGTGTGTGTGTGTGTGGAGAGATGGCAGGTGGTGTAGCAGCAGCAAGTCTTCGCGAAGTTTATTCCGCGAGAGAAAAAAATATATATATTCTATGTCTAGCATGGGTTGTGCCTTCCAGCATGTGCGAGGCAAATTTGCATATTTTAACATATTGATTACGTTGGGAAGGGGTGGGGGGGTGGAGGGGGGTTTAGATCGCGTCCACCGGTCCTGTTGACTTTTGACTGAGGCAAGAAAGAGCTATGATAATGTTTTCCCTCGATATGCGTTAGGGGGCGCCACGCCGACCCCTGGTGTTTGAGATCGTGTCTCATGCTGTCTCTCGCAGAGAGATCCTCTTTAAGTTTCAGGGCCTGAAGTGGGGGGGAGTGTGGTGCAGACGAAAACCCCCCTCCCTCCCCCTCCCCCACGCTCATCCCACACTTCTGAGAGAGAGAGAGAGAGAGAGAGAGAGAGAGAGAGAGAGAGAGAGAGAGAGAGAGAGAGAGAGAGATGTTTGTCATGCACATTATCGACAATATCTATCGCCTGTCATCATGCATCGTCAGTCAGTATGGTCATGCACTCGTCCAGTGTGGGGACGATACCTAGCGTTGCGTATCGTGTACACACACACAGACAGCGTCATCTCGCATGGGGTATACGCCTAGAGCCATATACGCCATACACCCACAAGTGGCACACACACAGAGAGCGTCATCTCGCATGGGGTATACGCCTAGAGCCATATACGCCATACACCCACAAGTGGCCCACGGCATTACGCAGGCGCTGCCGTGGCGAACCCAGTCCACTCGAGGCGGTCATGACGGGTCCAGTTCGCTGTGAACACCTGCTGCCTTCATAGTGACGGTGAGTCACGTCTTCCATTACGTCGACCACCACAGCTGTGTGTTCACTTGGATCGTCCAGCAACACAGGTGGGTCGTAACGACTCTTGTGTCTCGTGAGGAGGTCGTCGCCTGTGTTCTGTGTGCCGGGGTCGTCACCCTGGGTGTTCAGGCGGTCGTTATCCCCGACCTGAGGTGGTCAGGGGGCAACCTGACCACATCCTCGCCCCTTCTCCAAGTTAGGGTCGACTGTTATCGAGGTCCATACTTCACACGTCCCTCTCCCGACCTGGGCCCCCAGCCCGTCCCCTACACTAGTCCCCCCTAGCTCCAGCTAGTCCCCCTACACAAGTCCCCCTGCTCCAGCTAGTCCCTCGTACACAAGTCCCCCCCTAGCACCAGCTAGTCCCCCCTACACAAGTCCCCCACATCACTAACAAGATTAGAAGTCTTCTCCTCCACCTGTAACCCCCCCAGCAGGTAGGTAGTGGTGCCCCTCCATTAGCAATACTACCTCGAGACACTTGCTGCTGCTGTCATGACCTGATCAGTCTCCCTCTGACCCCAGGGTCACACTAGCCTCAGTTCTCGAGGTATTTATTTACCTTACAGGTGGTTGGAAAAACACTGGTGTTGTCTACTGGTGTTGGGGTACGTCTGATGTGTTGGCTTGAATGTTTCTGAGGATATTACCTTAATGGTAAGGGCTTACACACACACACACACACACACACACACACACACACACACACACACACAAACACACACGAATGTAGAACTCCCTTCCTGTAACTGTTAGATAATGACGTATAGTTAAAGATAGTTAGATACACATACTTCAGGAAAGTTCCCTGGAAGAATTAAGCAAAGGAAAACATTCTGAAGGGAAAGTGGGAGTTCAGATGAACTCGAAATGTCCCAGTGACTTCGTCTGGAGGAGCTTGTAATGTGCCAGGGGAGACCCTTAACGCTGTGGTACACAGGAAATTGCTGAGGGATCAGATGATGGTATAAACATGCAAGATTCTCGCCCAAGGCTACACGGTACTGCGTTAGTGGGTCTGGGTCGTAGATAGAGCTGCGCCGGGGACAGCAGAGGTCGGCCCCAGGAACAGCTGCCGAGGCAACGTATCTGGGAAGGTGGTTTGGCATACACTAACATCCCCGTCCATGTACGTGTGGGAGGGGCGCAGGAGGGACCTGTAGTGTCCACTGTGATGATGGCGGACCCACGGACTGACTGAGTCAGTCCAGTTGGTCCGCGATCCATATATAATGGACGTAGGCGACAGTGTGAAGGGTTTACCGCCCGCGTGCACCAGGCGAAAGTCCCCGAGAGGGTCTTTGGGCGAGAGGGTCTTTGGGCGACCTCCTCCCTGGTCCTTCAGGTGATAGGAACCTCCTCATCCCCCGCCACAGGCAGCTCAAGATTTACGATCGGACTCCCTCGAGTTGCGTATCGAAGCGGCGCTTGATCGTAGCCAATATTGAACTTGGCGACTCCCCCCAAAAGGTACACACACACACACACACACACACACACAACACACACACACACACACACACACACACCAGCGTTTTCTTAAAGTGTTCAGCGTCCCAGGTGTGTCGGCAGGTGTTCCAGGGTGTTAGATATCGGCCGGGGTGTAGCCCGATCGCAGGGGTGTTGAACGTGCATCCGTAACTATTCTTGTAAGTTCGTTATCGTTGTTGGGAATAGAACCATCGTTACCTCATACTCTCCTGGTGTATCAGGGGTTCTCGACCCCACACCCCATTACGAGACTCGACGAATCCCAGATCTCAACACTATATATCTTTTTTTTCCCGCGTCATCTAATGAGGTTGTGTATTGCGTCATGCATCAGTTGTGTATTGCGTCATGCATCAGTTATTTTACTGTGCTTTAGTTCATATTTTCCATGTTTTTGATTATTTGTTTTTTAATCTTTTGCTTTACGATGCATTGACAGCTTTTTTCTTTTTAGGCGACTTTTCTTCTAGTGTGTACAGAGCGAAATCGCGTTTCGGTTAACCTGCCTTGCAGACGCAGAGTTACAGAAATAGCTAAGTCTGTCTCTAAAGAACTGGACGTCTTTTCCATGACCCGAGAATCATGTTTTGGACGCTCTCTCTGGTTATTCAGAGCACCGACTCGCCCTTGTGTTGAGGTCTGCTCTCACGTCTGGGGAGGTGGTTCTAGCTCGACATAAGAGTCCAAAGCTCCGGTTTGTGCACCCGAGGAGTGACTGCTCGTGTGCCCCCCTCTCCCTCCATTAGCTAGACCACGTAACACTGGGCAAGCCGCTGCGTCACGTGGGTATTTGTGTGTGGCCGTCGGCAGCTGAAAAGGTCTAGTGTGTCGTTGTGATGTGTGTTTCTTTCCCTCCGCCGCTGAGCTTCAGCAGCTCCTGTGTACCTTCTCATATGTCTTTCCAAATAGCTAACGTCCAGACCTGATTTGGAAAGAGGGGTCTCTCTCCACGTCCTCTAAGACTCGTACATTGTATATTTTTTCCTCTTCTCTCTACTGTTTCCTCACTCGTTTTCAGCCCTCTCTCTCTGGACATCATTCAAGACTCATCCTTCATCATAGGATGATTAACCTAATACTATTATTAGTACGTACGGTGCAATGTGTGTAGTCTAGATGTGGGATTTTCGACATCACTGAGCGAGGTCGCAGGCAAACGAGGTCGCAGGTCATGATTGTAAGCAGTGGGAGAGCGACCTCTTTACCTAGCCACTAAAAGCAAACATCCCTCAAGCATCTGGTGTTGAGGAGTGCTTGATACAAGCGCCACCCGTCGTGATGAGTGTACACCTGCACGTGCCCAGCCCAGTGGTCACCCAGCAGCAGCGGTGTACACCTGCACGCACGCACGTGCCCAGCCCAGTCGTCAACCAGCAGCAGCGGTTGTGGTTATAACCGGTTTGTTAGATCGGGGTGGGAAGGGGGAAGTGGACGACCTGACACGACCTCTCTCTCTCTCTCTCTCTCTCTCTCTCTCTCTCTCTCTCTCTCTCTCTCTCTCTCTCTCTCTCTCTCTCTCTCTCTCTGCGAGGGTCGGGTTGGCACTGTCGTGCGCGCCGTTGTCACGGGGGTTGGGGGGGGGGGGGGCAGCCGGCCTCAAGGGGACCCGTCCACATATAACGAAGACGTGACGTCATACGTGTTTCGTGTCTGCTTCTGAGTCACCGTAATGTGATCACCAGATTACAGGCGCTGCTTAACGTGGGGTGTATATCCTCCTGTCTTTGCTTTCGTGGTGTTTGCTGTCTCTGCTTTCGTGGTGTCTGCTGTCGACGCTGCTTTCGTGGCGTCTGCTGTCGACGCTGCTTTCGTGGCGTCTGGTCTAGGATTTCGTGGTGTCTCGTTGTCTGCTTTCGTGGTGTCATTCTCGCCTCTTTTCTGCCTACAGGAGGGACTGTTTTCATTGCTTCAGGTTTGCTCTTGCTTGCAAGAATCACAAGATCATCATCAAAATGATTCGAGATATGAATTGTGTCTGAGATGGATCACGTCTTGTTGGTGGTAGGGGATGTATACGTCACTGTGTTGTGGTTGAGTTTATGAAGCAGTTTGGTAGTGAGTTAGGACACCGTGAGCACGACGGTACGACCCTTGAGTACGACGGTACGACCCTTGAGCACGACGGTACGACCCTTGAGTACGATGGTACGACCCCTTGAGCACGACGGTACGACCCTTGAGTACGATGGTACGACCCTTGAGCACGACGGTACGACCCTTGAGCACGACGGTACGACCCTTGAGCACGACGTTACGACCCTTGACAGCGATCGGTACGATCCTCGGGTATGATGGCCTAGCCTTTCATCTGTGACCTCTTGAGGGTCATTGTGGTGAGCGCTACGCTCTGGCCTTGACATATGGCAGAATCTCGTCGTATGTGGATAGGTCTCTCTCTCTCTCTCTCTCTCTCTCTCTCTCTCTCTCTCTCTCTCTCTCTCTCTCTCTCTCTCTCTCTCTCTCTCTCTCTCTCTCTCTCTCCCTCTCTCTCTCTCTCTCTCTCTCTCTCTCTCTCTCTCTCTCTCTCTCTCTCTCTCTCTCTCTCATCGTAACCTTTGGGGGGGGGGGGGGTCGAACCATCGTCCTCAAGGGTGTGCAGTAGAAAGTTTCGTTTCCACGTCGAGTGTCAACATAAGAATCGTGCTATAGCGGGGGCGTGTATGGGGCCGAGTCACCATGGGTTGCGACAGCGCCTTCAGACTGTCAACATCGTCGTCGCCTGCGTCAGGAGGCTCCTCCTCTGTGTGTGTGTGTTGAGTCATGCTTGAGAGAAGGGCGGGAGGTGTCGTCACAGAGTCCCACAGGATACGACGCCGTCATGTCTTGCTTCCTATGAGTGGCAGGTGTCCGTGAGGGGCGAGCGCCAGTAGTGAGTCTCTGACTGTGGCACTCAAGACCGCGCCTCTCGTTACCCCTCATAGACCCGTCATCCCTCCCAAGTAATGGTAAGGTTGTATAGCCCCTCCATACCGTCCTCTCAGGTATGATATCCGTAGTATACTTTGCGTTATACGCCGTATAGTATGCGTTATACGTAGTATAAGTGTGTGTGTGTATGTGTAGCTTTGCATGAAGTGCGTATAGGTCGGTGGCCTTGGTTGTTCTGGAGCGTACAGTGAAGAGGTCATGTGTTGATATGGCTTATCTGACTTGGAGTGGTGGGTGATGGATGTGATGTATGCAGATGTTGCACATCCGGGGAATTAGGGAGGGAGTTAGTGGCGTAGCTAGATAGATTGTGGATAGATTGAACGCCAGAGGCCGCTTGTTGTGTTGGTCCAGCTAGTGGCGTGGCTGGAGGAGGGAAGACGTGTGGGGAGAGAGAGAGAGAGAGAGAGAGAGAGAGAGAGAGAGAGAGAGAGAGAGAGAGAGAGAGAGAGAGAGAGAGAGAGAGGTTAGGGGTCGGAGAAGCGCCCTTCATCTTGGCCATTCCATTAAACCATCCACAACACAGTGCTGTCTGCTACGCCCGCCCACCACCCACCCATACCCACCACTTATCGCCTCCCTCTCTGGGAACACATGTTTTTATAGGTTTTTTTGTTCATCCAGCTCTCATTGCTGGTTTTGTGAGGGGTGGTTTGTTTTTGTCTGTCGTGTGTGTGTGTGTGTGTGTGTGTGTGTGTGTGTGTGTGTGTGTGTGTGTGTGTGTGTGTCCGTCCGTCCTAGGTTCGGCTAAGGGGTGGGGTGTGTGTCCCAGGTCCCTAAAAGGGATGGGATATACGTAAGGTAAGGTCCCAGATCCGGCTGTGAGGGTAGAAGACCTCCCAAGCCATATATACATGATATACATACACTATACAGTAGTATACATACCCACACGGGAATGGCACAAATATATCATCATACACAGTCAAAATATGTATAGAATTATACAAATATATTCTCTATTTCGTATATATGTATACTAGCGAATATACTTGAGATATATGATGTAGTATATCAGTGCGCTTCATATATACTTGAGATATATGATGTAGTATATCAGTGTGCTTCATGTATATACCGAGTTTATGAAACCTTATAAAGTTAAGGTGAAGCCAACATGTGGCTTGATTTTGTAATCCATCATCATCCCCAGCGCCAAGACTGAAGGTCGAGGATGCGTGCAAAAACGCGACCATTTTCAGCCTTGTGTGTTGGTAAGGTCGCCATTGTGACCTGATTATTCGTTTTCCTTTTTTTCTGACGTGTCTGGTACGTGACCTTTGTGTGTGGGGGGAGGGGGTGACCTGGCCGTCGCGTGGCCAGTTTGACCTCGTGATCTGGCTCTGTATTCAGGTGGTGACCTTCCTGACCTTGTGACCTGGCTCTGTATTCAGTTGGTGACCTTCCTGGACCCTCCTGACCTTGCTTTCCTGTGACCTTTCCCTTGACCTGGCTTTGGCGGCCTTCTCCTAATGAGGTGACCTCTTTCTATAACCCTCGTGTGACCTGTGTCCTCTCATGATTTTTTAGTGTCATGATATGTATATCATGAGAGAGAGAGAGAGAGAGAGAGAGAGAGAGAGAGAGAGAGAGAGAGAGAGAGAGAGAGAGAGACTGTCTCTCTCTTCTCCCTGTCTTTTTCCCACCCCAGGTCTACGAGCCAGGGGAACAAGAGTGTGTCTTCAATAACTCCCCCGCTGGGTCATGTGTCATGGGAAATTACTGACCAGCCACCCGCTGGGGTTTGGGGGGGTCAGGGGTGGGCTTGGGGGGTCGGGGGTGGTGGGGTAAGGGGTAGGGTGGGTGGGGTGGGTTGGGGGTAAGGGGTGAGGTAAGGGTGAGGGAGTGTTAGAAAGGGTCGGCCTTGGTGACATGGTTGACGTGTTGATGCCTTGCTGGTCATCCGGGGCTTCGGGAGGGATGTTGAAGTTTGCGTATGATCCGTTTTAGTAGTTTATGTCGGCTTCTTGTCATTCTACCTGACCCAGCTTACCTGTGAAAGGGGGGCGGGGGATGGGGGTCTCGTGAAGCTTTAGCTGACCAGCGGGGCTGTCATGGGTGAGGGGTCTTGTAAGGCTTATCTGTCATGGATGGTGTTTGTTGTTCAGCTTATCCGACCACCACAAGAGGGAGGGGGAGAAGGCGGTCTGGGGGTTGCCAACTATTGATGATGAAAGTCACGGGTACTTACCCCTCACGTAGAGTGAGGAATATAGGGAAGGACGTTAGAAAGTCACTGCAACAAAGGACGCTTTAGCTCTGTATCCCCCAGCTGCTACAGACCGCTACAACCCAACCCCCCCCCTCATGTCACAACCACTGTCAACAACATGGATGACCACTTGTGTGTCATCCAGTGTCTTGTGTACACTGTTTACGTAAGCATTCTCTTGTTTACACTTGGACTGTTTATAGAGTGCATATATTTTGAACGTTTCGCCCTTCGTTAAGTAAGTGGACCATTGATGAATTATTATTAGTTAATAAATTATTATTGATTATAATTATTAATTATCATTATTAATTAATTGAGTAATTAATTGATTGATTGCCTCCGTGACCAGATAAGTGCTCAGGCTATGAATGTGAATTTTTTTTTTTACCTCCGTCACACTCGCCGTTACGGCTTCTAGCCAGCGTCACGTGAGGCACCGTAACACCGTCGCCGTCACAACGTATCATCGTAGCGATGACGGCCCACAGTCCCGCTGGTTGCCTCAAGCTGTTCCTCACGTTGACACGTGACGGTCAGCTGGAAGACTCCAGCAGGTGAGGACTGGGGGGGTTCTGGGGGGTTCTGGGGGGGAAGATGAGGTGAACGTAACTTGGGCAAAACGTTCAAATACCCCCCCCCCCCCTCTCCCCCGCCCCGAGCGTTCTGATTGGCTGCGCCGATGATGGGGAGGGGAGGGGGAAGGGGGGGAGGGTAGTAGATGATGGTGTGGTGTGGTGTGGTGTGGTGTGGTGGTGTTCTTGTAACCTTGCCTCCCAGGGTTCGTATCCTGGAATGACGCTATATTGGCTACACTGACGTGAGGCACGTGATATTCTCTCTCTCTCTCTCTCTCTCTCTCTCTCTCTCTCTCTCTCTCTCTCTCTCTCTCTCTCTCTCTCTCTCTCTCTCTCCCCTTGACATTCTTCATCTCAAGGCAGCCCCCCCTCCTCCTCCCCCAGATCTCCACTGTTCAATACTCATGACTGTCTCCCATCTCTCACAGTTCTCACGTCATCTCTCACAGTTCTCACGTCATCTCTCACAGTTCTCACGTCATCTCTCACAGTTCTCACGTCATCTCTCACAGTTCTCACGTCATCTCTCACAGTTCTCACGTCATCTCTCACAGCTCTTTCTCTCTGCTGCTTCCTTTCCTATTCCTTCGTGTTCTCTCTTCTTTCCCCCCCCCCCCCCCGAGAGAGAGAGAGAGAGAGAGAGAGAGAGAGAGAGAGAGAGAGAGAGAGAGAGAGAGAGAGAGAGAGAGTGTTCTGCGGGTCATAAACATGGCCCAGGATCCTGGCCCGCAGCCAGACACATAACCCACATCCCAAGTTATGGAGGAGCAGCCGAGGATCTCCCTCCCAACTCCTGCAGGAAAAGGAGAGACGCGAGACGAGACAAGACATGGAACTAAACAGCCAACGTAGTGGTCACATGGGGATTTAAACTCAGTCCAAGAAGGGGAAGTCTTAGAGTCGTTATCTTATTTGGGTCTTTTAGCTACAAGGAATGACTTGGGCCCGCGACAAGGAGTGTAACGGACCCATGACACAGGAGTGCCCCGGACCCATATAGTCGTGGGTTCGTAACACTGGTTCCCTCTTTCGAGAGGGCCATGTCGTTAGTGTCGTGCCTGACAAAATGGCTGTGATAGGAAACGAGGATCCTGCATGTAGTGGAGTAAAACAGGTTCTTGGATCAGAGGCTCTGTTGAGACCCCCTCAAGACTCCAGTGTGTTCACAGACTCCGTGACACAAGGCAGCGAGGGTTGGTTACAACAAAGGCAGGGACCCCCCCCCCCCTATCAGTGGTAGACTTGAGGAACCTCACATAAGAAAAAACCTTTCACAAACCTCATTATTACAAGCTAAGATTGGGGGTTGGTGTTGGGAGGGGAGGACCCAACCCCAGGCTGGGGTTTTCCACAGATGCAACGCTCAAAGGAGCTTGTAGGTTGGAACGTAAACACGTCAGTCTTTAAGTCTATTGTTGACCTTTTTTCTCTCTTTCTCTTATGTTCTCTGGCAACAAAGGGGATTCGGGCTTGCGTCAGTGCGTTTTTATTTCCTTCTCCGGGATTTCTTGGCTGTGGACACCGGCTCCTGCAACAGTTCTTGCGCCATCAATCCCGGTGAAGACAACGGTGTCCTTCCCCCGTGGGTGTGTGTGTGTGTTTTTTCAGCCTGTGTCGATGTCTGGTCAAAGTAACAGGGCTGGAGGGAGATCAAGCGACGTTCAGGCGTCTGTAGAAGATACGGGACGTAGGGGATGGCGGTAGAGGCATGGATAGAACGTACAGTGGATACAATACATGTACATACGAGGGTGACCAGTGAGCGGAGGAGGTCCTAGAGTTTCCTCGTCTCTTCAGTAATAAGAAAGAACTTCTGGCAGTTCTTCTGTCGCACCCCAGAAGAAAAAAAGGGGACATAAAAAACAGTACATATCCAGCTGACCTTTCTCATCGCACGAACGGAGGGGCAGGGTCGTCTTCCCGTGCATCCTAACTGGTTACACTGTAGGTCTGGGAACCTTTTAAGGTACGTGATGGTTACCAAAGACACAGTTGCACTGATCATGACCCTGACTGGCACACAAGATGGGAAGTTAAGCCAACAGTTTTTCGTGGGTCAGTGTAGAGAGAAGCGAGGCAGGCAGGCGTTCACCCACTAATGTCACGTCACCCAACATTGATTTATGAACATTTAGCATAAATTACATTGTGATTACCCTTCACTCTCAGGCCATATCTAAACTAAATCCCTTTTTTTTTAATGGAAATCAAAGTAATTTGAAGAGACTTATGTAAAAATGAAATTGGAGTGACGGAGCGTCCCATGTTCATTGAGACACAGGTTCTGTGTTGTTGATAACCGTCTTGTGTTATTCCCTGTTATGATACACACTGATGACCTGACCCCCGAAGTGTCAGGTCAAAGGTCAAGCCGTAATACCCAAAGGTCGCCCTGTCTTACGCAAGGATCATGATGAGGTTAAATGTATGAGGTAGAATGGTGCATGACGGTGATAGTGATGATGCATGACGGTGATAGTGATGATGCATGACGGTGATAGTGATGATGCATGACGGTGATAGTGATGATGCATGACGGTGATAGTGATGATGCATGACGGTGATAGTGATGGCGCGCTGCTTGTTACTGGAGGAGCAGTCGATAAGGCCGGCTTGACCTTTTGCCGACATAGGCTTAACGACCTCTTCAACCCACGAACCCCCGCTAGTTAGTGAGCATTTATGTCTCTTTTCCCCTCATATATATATATATATATATATATATATATATATATATATATATATATATATATATATATATATGACGGTACGACCCTCGAGCACGACGGTACGACTCTTGAGCACTACGGTACGATCCTTGAGCTCACAACGGTACAAAGGCCGTACTCTCGTGCTCGGGGGTCGTACCGTCGTGCCCAAGAGACTTAAACTGTCGGTTGTAAAAAAGAAAAGGTGTTATATTTTTTCTTCCGCTTGAAGTGTGTCCAGCAGTGAACCGTTCGATCGTGCAGCGTGGGCAACCACACTCCATATTCCACCCAGTGGATTCAATCTCTACCTTCAGTGATTGGCAGGTTGTGAGCAGCGGGGTCGTCAAAGGTCGTCATGCTCCATCGTAATTGACTGACCACACATTCCCTCGGTGTGTGTGTGTGTGTGTGTGTGTGTGTGTGTGTGTGTGTGTGTGTGTGTTATATGCAGATGTTGTGAAATTGGTTTAATGTTTTCCAGTGTACGTTGTGGACACCAACACATCTCTTACGACGACATCAGAGACACGAATCTCAACATTCACAAACTGATAACGAAGAACATTGCCTCCCCCCCCCCCTAGATGGTCCAGCACACACACACACACACACACACACACAGGACCTGTGGTCTCGTCCGATAGACATGGATGGTTTCCTGAGCGCTGCGAGAGCCCCCTGGGAGGGGATCCTTTGCGATTTGAAGATTGAGTTTCACACACACACACACACACACACACACACACACACACACACACACACACACACACGCACACATGTATATAATGTATGTATGTATGTATATAATGTATGTATGTATGTAATCTTGTCTCATGCAGTATGCAGGTCTGCTTATGTCCAGGTGACGTTGTCGTGCCCTTATCTTAATCATTGTTTGGGCGACGCTCGGGATTGTTATGGCTTTGGCCTGACTGTTAATGTGGGGTCGACTCTGTCGCTTCAGCACCTTCAGGTGTTTTGCTGTTTCAGTCTAGAGTATTTTTGCTGCTTCAGTTGTCTTCAGAATAAAGATCAGAAACACGTTTTCCTTCTCTTACAGAGCGATCATCCACCTCTCCATCCACCGCGGAGCTTATATATATATATATATATATATATATATATATATATATATATATATATATATATATATATATATATATATAGGCTCCACCGTGTTCACTCGTGTGTTCGTCTGGCACCAGGTTTTAAGACACGACCTCCCTCGCTATTGTCATATCATTTCGCATCTTTTTCTTTAAGTCTATTTTTTTCTATTTCTTTAAATGGCTAGGAGTCACTCGGTGCCCCAGAGCTGTTCCTCACCTTTGCTGTACCGTGTACCGTCCTAAGCTTGATGCTGTAAGCTTCGTGGTGTGAGAATATCAAGCTTGAGGTTAGTGTACCGTAGGAATTGTAAGCTGGGGGTACGTGCACCTTCGTGTACCGTAAAAGATATCATGCTTAGGGTACGTTCACCATCGAATTTTGATGCTGTGGTACGTGTACCGTTCAAGATATATTGGTGGGGTACGTGTACCTTCACAGGGTCATGTTGGGGGTACGTGTACCGTCAAAGCATCACACTGAAACGCGTGTAGCATCTGTATATCATCCCGTACCGTCAGTATGCTACACTGAAGCACCAATAGGTCATGAAGGTGGGACGTGTACCGTCGACGAAGGTACATTCAAGGTCATATTACAAGTGTGAGCCACTTGTTGAGAGAGAGTGAGTGAGAGAAAAGCTATCTCCCTCGGCGTGCCATCCTTGGATACATGTGGTTTCAAAATGTGATACAGCGGTACATGTCACTTCAAAGATTCATGTCAAGTGCTGGGAGCTTTACATGTGGGGATACCTGTGCTCCCGCTCCTCCCAGCGATCTCTCTCTCTCTCTCTCTCTCTCTCTCTCTCTCTCTCTCTCGAGAGAGAGAGAGAGAGAGAGAGAGAGAGAGAGAGAGAGAGGGGGGAGCGAGAGTCTTGCAGGTTTGGGAAGGTAAGACATGTTCGAGACAGCTGTAGGACGGATCTTCCCCATGATCGCTGTGACCTGGCCTGTGGCGAACGGAGGTCATGTGAGGTCATCGCCGGGTCAAGTGGGGTGGGGGTGGATGGTGGACTGTGGGCGACGGTGACATGGCTGACGTGCGTGGCGCGTTGGTCGGTTTGCCAGTAACATCGGCTCCTCCTCAAGGGCAAGACGGTAACGACCCTTTTAAGTCCGTACGTTAAGGCCTTTGAGGACATCGATAACGACCCTTGAGCACGATGGTACGACCCCTGAGTACACGGGTACACCCCTGTGCACGACGACACGACCCTGACGTACATGGAGACCGACCCTTGGGTGCGACGGTATGAACCCCCGCTGTAACCATAAGCGGTACGACAACTGGACTGCGGACGTACAACACTTTTACGGGTCATACTTGCGTAGCTCCCGCCGCTGAACCTGAGCAGGTCTGGATGACACACACACACACACACACACACACACACACACACACACACACACACACACACACACACACACAAGGGGGCATAACAGCCCCCTAGCCTTTCGGTCTGTCAACAATCGCCCTCACAAAAGATGTTTTTCAGGTGACGCTCAACCACAAAAGGGGAATCGATCTGTTGACTCGAAGGTGCGTTAATAAGGACGAAGAAAACGGTTGTAGGTGTGGCAAGGGTTCTTACCATATATATATATATATATATATATATATATATATATATATATATATATATATATATATATATATATATATATATATTTATTTATTTATTTTCCAAAGGAAGGAACAGAGAAGAGGGCTGGAACAGAGGCCCAGTCCTCTGTTCTTAACGCTACCTCGCTGACACGGGAAATGGCGAATAGTATGAAAGATATATATATATATATATATATATATATATATATATGTATATATATATATGGAGACATCGTATCTCAGTGGTGCTTCGGTTAGCGTTTTTGACCGTGTCGCATGCACAGGGGTCCCGAAATCGAGGTCACAGGTTCGAATCCTGGTTGCGGCGATCGCTCTACAGTTCGGCGATGTGTGATAGCCGTAATGTGTGTGTGTGTGTGTGTGTGGGGGGGGGGCGGGTTGGAGGCTGCTAGCGTCATCCATCTAACACCACAGAACAGGTCTTAACAACACAATCATTGTGATTATAACAACCATTGGAAGACCCACCACAAGAAGAGAGGTTATGACCTTGGAACGCCATCACACACACACACACACACACACACACACACACACACACACACGTAGTGTCGTTAACCAGAGAAAGAAAATGGGATGTCGCTCAGTGGTGTCTGCTCACATTCACTACACCATTTTTTTTTTCTTTTTTTTTTGTATATATATTTTTTTTCCTTCTTTCGGCGGACGAGCGAAGATCCTTGGGATATATATCCCCTTCAGACCCCGAGGTTGACAACTTACGAAATATAAATTAATGGGATAAGCATAAACCTCCCCCCCCCCCCCCCCCCACCTCCCCGTACGTGTGTCATACGTCATCTTTATCTCACTGTTGTCAACACCTGTCTCATGTTTACACTCGCTCTCCACCTGTGAAGGGCCGGACCGACGTACGCAAGGGCCCTACTGTCCGTCGTACTCAAGGGTCGTACCGTCGTACGTACGCCAGGGTCGTACCGTCGGACGTACGCCAGGGTCGTACCGTTGTGCTCAAAGCAGGCTTAAACAGCTGCCAGAGAAAGAAAACAGAAGATGGGAAGAGCGACTGTTGTCTGACTGATGTACCTCAACAGAGGCTCCCCAGCCACCTGTCTCAGTAGGCTCCCCAGCCACATCTCTCAGTAGGCTCCCCAGCCACCTGTCTCTGTAGGAAATAATTTCTGAATGCTGGGCTCAGCCAGCTGGGCTCAGCCAGCTGGGCTCAGGCCGCGCCATGTGTAAATCGGATCCCTCGACCTTCCTCCGTGTATGCTTCAGAGGGTCAGTTCTGTAAGCTGGTGTTGGTGTTGGAGGTGTTGGTGTTGGTGGTGGTGGTGGTGTTGGAGGTGTTGGTGTTGGTGGTTGGTGTTGGTGGTGGTTGGGGGGAGGGAGGGAGAGAGAGAGAGGGGGAGGCTGTAAATATATCTTTTGACACGTTTTACAACGAGATCATATCTGTTTTTTTTTTTTTCGACATATTTCAAAATGATGATGTTGACACAGAGCAGCGCTGTGGTCGTAATGGGCTTTCAGTACGTCCTTCTGGTCGAGCAGTCCCAAAATGGAATGAGTCCTGGCGTAATTATTCTTATCTGTAACGAGGCTATCTGGACGCAGATAAGCTGAGGGATTCAAACTAGCAAGCTGGCTGGTTCCCGCGCGTCCTCACACACCGTCCTGGAGATAGATAGAGAATGTTTGTGGGCGAGTGAGAGGCCCCCTTTTCTTCGTCTGTTCCTGGCGCTCGCCTGGCTAACGTGGGAAACGGCGAGCAGCCATGAAAGAGGGACAGAAGAATGATTGATAACGCACGAAAGTGAGCGAAAAATGTCAGCAGATTGTACCACTGGGTTTCAGAAAGTTACGTCTCCATCACTTGGATTTGTCTGTGGGAAACTTATGTTATTTTCCCCCCCTTAACGGCCCAACGACCTCATTTGCTCGTTAGTACCCTCCTGTGTACACACGTGGGTCACACGACACAGGTTCCGAACGTGTCATCTCTGCGGGAGGCAGACCCCCCCCCCCCCAACCTTTACGCATGAATGAAGGTCAAAGAATTGGGAGTGTAAAGTTATAATGTGTACATCGTAAGAAGAACACTCACTCACTGCTGTTGAGGGACGTACCCTCTCTCTCTCTCTCTCTCTCTCTCTCTCTCTCTCTCTCTCTCTCTCTCTCTCTCTCTCTCTCTCTCTCTCTTTCTCTCCACTTCCAGTTTTCCGGACACGTCCTCAACCCACTCGCCCAATGTGTCAAAAGTGAAATGTGGACTGCAAAGAAATCTTATATATATATATATATATATATATATATATATATATATATATATATATATATATATATATATATATATATATATATATCAGGTAGATATATTTTGTAAGGCTTAAGCTTTAAGCTTACGTGCTGGAGGCTGTGCATCGCCGTATATGCATTTGACCTTAAGCTGCACCGTTTAAAGCTGAAGGGATGGTTGTATCCTTGTTACAGACTCTGTTGAACACGACGGTACACGATCCTCGAGCACGACGGTACGATCCCTCAGTACGACGGTACACGATCCTCGAGCACGACGGTACGATCCCTCAGTACGACGGTACACGATCCTCGAGCACGACGGTGCGATCCCTCAGTACGACGGTACACGATCCTCGAGCACGACGGTACGATCCCTGAGTATGACGGTACACGATCCTCGAGCACGACGGTGCGACCCTTGAGCATGACGGTACGACCCTTGAGCGCGACGGCACGACCCTTGACCACGACGGAGCCACTCCTATGGGGGAACGGTGACCCCAATCGTTTGACCTGACCTTCATCATAACTAGCCAAAGGTCCTCTTTCATTCGTCATCCATGGAAAGCATCACTTGGTGTCCTGATGTGGCATTGTGTGATGCCGTGTCGCGCTGTCTGGCTCTGAACATATCTGTTTCGGTGTCATCTCCGGGAACCAAGGTCGACTGCCTACTTGTACGTGCACGACAGATGTTGGTGGGTTGGTTTTCTCCCCCGCGGGTTTTCTCCTAGGACGGCTGGTGGGGTCTTGCCTGCGGGCTGCGGCCTCCAACAGTTCGGTCGACCAAGCGATACCGACCCTACCCAACCACCTGCCATCACCCAGCCACCTGTCGATCCCCATCCTCCCTTCTCTAAAGACCTCATCTGGTGTTCTCACCTCTCACTGGAGAGAGAGAGAGAGAGAGAGAGAGAGAGAGAGAGAGAGAGAGAGAGAGAGAGAGAGAGAGAGAGAGGACTGGTTGAGTAAACTTCACCTCAGTGCTATGGTCACCTCAGCAAATGTTGTTTGTGGCTGAGATTTGACTGAGTGGATTGCTCTAAGTCTTATCCTCAGGTCAAGGTTCAAACTACGTACCTACAGTTTCGTGCCACAAGATGGATATTTTATTTCTATAGTTTCATCGCGTCCCTAAAGGCTCCTTAGGTCAAAGGTCATCGTCACACGAATTATGAAAAAGTTCATCGCAAAGATATCAAGGTAAGGTCAGGTGCTGCTTATCGCTGACCTGCGTGACTCAGGAGGTCAAAGTTCACTGTCATAGCATTTATGGAAAATAAAATCCATTTCTTGTATTGTATGATAATAGTGTATTGCATATCAACCTCGCATCTTAGGTCAAAGGTCAACAGTTAGAAAAAGAATGTTCTTATTTCTTAATATTACTGCGTAGTGCTGCGCGCTGTGACCTCTCGCCCTCATAACGAAGAAATTATACCTCGTGATTTGAGGTCATCAGAGGTCAGAGTTCACCTGATGATGCAGAGTACTGCACCTGTTTACTTGTGACATTTGTTTCTTTGGGTGGCACGTCCACGTAAATATCCCAGGTCACCCGCCATATCCCAGGTCACCTGCCATATCCCAGGTCACCCGCCATATCCCAGGTCACCCGCCATATCCTAGGTCACCCGCCATATCCCAGGTCACCCGCCATATCCTAGGTCACCCGCCATATCCCAGGTCACCCGCCATATCCCAGGTCACCCGCTATATCCCAGGTCACCCGCCATATCCCAGGTCACCTGCCATATCGCAAGTTATCCACCGTGTCAAAGTGACGTATTGTTGACCGTCCATATTAGGTCACTCGAGTTAAGAGTTGCTCACAGAAATTAGGTCAGTAGGTCAAAATGGCTCACGGAAACTTGGTTATTAAGTTTGACCCGACCACCGAGAGTAGGTCATTGGGTCAGATTTAGGCCCGCCGATGTGAGGTCATTGGGGTGAAGGTGAACAGTGTTCTTTCTGAAGGATCGGCTTTCCTGACCTTCTTATGTGTTCGACTGGGACATTCTGGTGTGGACCTGTCCCATGGGTTCGACTGGTTCATTTTGTCGTGAACCCGACCCCTTCAGCTTCAACTGGCTCTCATTCTCATACGAACTCGTCTCTGTGTCGCTGTCTGGTGTACTGTTTCCCAGCTCAAGACACACACACACACACACACACACACACACACACACACACACACACACACACATGTCTCTCTCACTACCTCAAGTCAGACGACAAAAGGGAATGTGATCGCTCCCGGAGACCACTAACTTACTCCGTGGGCAACGTGATCCTACACTCCTTCCTACTCACACTTGGGATCCTCTTTGTCTTCTGTTACTGATAGACGTCGGAGGGGGACGTGTCTCGTGAGATGGGCGGAGGAGGAGGGAGAGAGAGAGAGAGAGAGAGAGAGAGAGAGAGAGAGAGAGAGAGAGAGAGAGAGAGTTTAATTTTCACATGGTTTGGACTTCTCTGTAAATCAGCCATTTGTGTCACCATGGTGCAAATTTCGTGTATTTATTTTATTTATTTTATTTGTTTATTCATTACTGATGTACAGAAGTAGGTAGTGTGGAGGCTATGAGACAGGGAAGGTGCTTACTTACCTTAACCCTTGCCTTAGTGTAGCTTAACTTGCCTTAACCTTATTGCTTTTCCCTTGCCTTAGCCTGGCCTTGCCTTAGCCTGGCCTTACGTTACCCGTGACAGCTCGGTTAGCTCCCCAGCGGCGTCCCTGCTGAGTGTCTTCTCCTGACCGGATCTTCCTCTGCTGCTGGTGGTGTGGCGTGTCCTCTGACGGAGGGGAACCGAAGACCGTGGTCAAGTTGGTCACGGTGGGCGGGGCGTTGCTGTCGTGGTGTTACCGGACACCCGTGAACGGTGGGGTGGGGAGGGGAGCGGCTGGGGTGGCGAGAGTACTTGATAGGGGGGGGGGTAAAGTTAATACACCCCTCCCTCGAGTATCTGGGGATAAAGTTAGGACACCCCTCCCTCAAGTATCTGGGGGTAAAGTTAAGGCACCCTCGAGTATCTGGGGGTAAAGTTAAGACCCTCAAGTATCTAGGGGTAAAGTTAAGACATCCCTCAAGTATCTGGGGGTAAAGTTAAGACACCCCTCGAGTATCTGGGGGTAAAGTTAAGACACCCTCGAGTATCTGGGGGTAAGGTTAAGACACCCCTCGAGTATCTGGGGCAGTGTTAGAGTATGGGTCAAACATTTAGGCCAAAATATGATCAGTTCTGGAGTTGTGACTGGTTAAGAAATGCGATGTGGTCATAAGTGGAGGTCTGTATGTGTGTGTGTGTGTGTGTTGGGGAGGGGGGGGGGAGGGGGGGAGCATGTGATCAAGTGTTCCTTCAGTGTTGGATGTGTTAGCCAGCTCTTATGATAAACCTAACCGGTCACACACTCTCTCTCTCTCTCTCTCTCTCTCTCTCTCTCTCTCTCTCTCTCTCTCTCTCTCTCTCTCTCTCTCTCTCTCGCTGTATAAACGTCTTGATTCAAACTGGGAGTCAACTGGTTCTCCCACGACGTCTTGCACACAGGGTTCTCGGGGGTCGGTCTGTCTGTCTGTCTGGATGTCTTAATGTGTCCGTCTATCTGTGTGTGTCTGTCAGTTTGTGCGTCTGTCTATTTGTCTCTGTCCATCTAACAGCGTTGAAAATCAGTGAAGGGTGACGCCAAGCAGAGACTTTTATCGACCCAAGACATACGTGCTACGGTCTCGTCAGAGCACTTCTCACTCCAAGGGAAGCCTACCTTTCCCTGCTACTGGAAGTAGCGCGGCCTTAAGGTTGCAGAATGGTCCTGGGGGTAGATATGGATAGATACATAAGAATAGTTCTCTTTACACATACAGCTTTATATACTATTCTCTCAACTCCTTATTTCGAGTCTGTATTGGAAGTCGATAAGCGCGTATTATGTCAAGTATATGTATACATACTTTTGTAGGAGCGTAAGTGGGGTGTGTGTGTGTGTGTGTGTGTGTGTGTGTGTGTGTGGTCGTGAATGCATATATAGGAAGGTACGAAACAATGGTCTAAACAGGAGAATTGGACCGGAAACTTTTATGAATATGACGCCGTAGGTTTAGGGGATCGAAGTGTGTGTGTGTGTGTGTGTGTGTGTGTGTGTGTGTGGGATAAAGGTAATGAGGTATCTCGTATGGAAGATCATTAATGAGAGGTAGTTAGAGGTAGTTAGATGGTCGTCACTCCCATCGTAGCAGCTCCTATTGGACAGAGTGTTTGACGACGCTGTCATTTGTACTGTCTCGAAGACAGACAGACTCTCTCTCTCTCTCTCTCTCTCTCTCTCTCTCTCTCTCTCTCTCTCTCTCTCTCTCTCTCTCTCTCTCTCTCTCTCTCTCTCTCCCTTGGCTTCTCTGGTGGTGGATTTGGTATTCCAGGTTCCCTTGACTGCCTGGGTCAGATGCCACGCCTTGTCGTACCGTCGTGCTCAAGGGTCGTGTACCGTCGTGGTTAAGGGTCGTGTACCGTCGTGCTCAAGGATCGTGTACCGTCGTGCTCAAGGGTCGTGTACCGTCGTGGTTAAGGGTCGTTGCGCCCTGCTTAAAGGGTTTCATATTGGCCCCTCTTACCTGCATAACGACTTGTTCATCGATTATTTAATACAATGTAACGAACTGTCATCATTAAACATGACATTTTTTTTGTAAGAAATTAGAACATACTCTGTCATTACCCAGTGATGCCATCCCATTTGCGCCCTTCGGTTGCCAGTGTATGTATATTTAGCGTGCGAGCGCTTGAGACGAGGCAGACCAGGCCGGCCGAGAACACAGATGATGTGTTTCGCTGTTCAACTTTCTCGTCGTGGACGGCGATAGCGGAATGAGGCAGGCCATTGGGAGGGAGGTGGAGAGCGGCGCTGGTGTGACACATCTAATTTGGTGCGCGTCACGGGACTCGGGGAGGCCCCCCTCCCCCCATCCCTCAACAACTGGAAGTCTGGGGTAGTGGGTCGTTTCCAAGGTGTTGGGTGGGTGGGGGAGGGGGTCGTCCACGGGTGGTGGGAGGGGAGGTGGAGGGGGTCGTCCACGGGTGGTGGGGAGGGAGGGGAGGTGGAGGGGGTCGTCCACGGGTGGTGGGAGGGAGGGAGGGGAGGTGGAGGGGGTCGTCCACGGGTGGTGGGAGGGAGGGAGGGGAGGTGGAGGGGGTCGTCCACGGGTGGTGGGAGGGAGGGAGGGGAGGTGGAGGGGGTCGTCCACGGGTGGTGGTGGAGGGGGTCGTCCAGCGGTGGCGTGGTAGAAAGTCATCATCTTTAGCCTGACCCCAACCTTCGAGCTCGCGCGGGGACTGGCCTTCTTCAGGTCGTCGAAGTGTTGGTGTCAGCTGGTGATGGTGTCAGCTGGTGGTGGTGTCAGCTGGTGGTTGTGTCAGGTGGTGACGTCTGTGTGAAAGACCTGCTATTAGGGTGATTACGATTATGGTAATCACCTCATTTATCACAAAGGTGGTTTGTGATCACACACCGGGGCTTCATACTGTACGTTTGGGAGGACCACATAATTGAGGTGTGTATAGTGGGGGAGGGAAGCGACGTCAAGCTCTCTCTCTCTCTCTCTCTCTCTCTCTCTCTCTCTCTCTCTCTCTCTCTCTCTCTCTCTCTCTCTCTCTCACTCTAAAGGTTAATGAAGGTTATTTACACTGCTCTGGTCTGGTGGCGACAGCAGCGGTGACGACGCGCCACACCACCTTCCTCCTGCCTGATGGGTTATAATACAAGAGGAGAGAACCTTGTCTTGTGGAGGAGGAGGAGGAGGGGGTGGAACACAACCCCCCCCTCCCCCCCCATTAGCGGTCCCCCTTCGTAATGGGTACATGACGCTAGGCCTCACAAGTTGGACTCACACGTATGTAATGACACGGAAACAACGAACATATTTTGGTGTAAAGTTGGATGATGATGATGATGATGATGATGATGATGATGATAATATACACATAATATATCTCCACTGACGTGATATTAATGTAATACTGATCGAGCTTCGTAGTATATAAACGTGTCAAACTGTAGGTATAAGATGTGAGAAATTGAACACAGTGGCAGGAAAGACGAAGAACGCCACCTGCAAAAAAAAAATAACTCAGGAAGAACTGAATTAAAATGGAGGAGTGGCAGTTGCTGCCCCACTTAAAAGAAGGTTTCAGATCACTTGTGTCTGAAACTTGGGGAGGTTGGAAGGGAGGGACAGGCAAGAAGCCACTGGTGTAGAGTTCGACCCCCACAACTCCAGTGGGCGGTATATGACTCTTGGCCTTTCTCGCCCATCTCGAGGAATCAAATTCCCACTTGGACACCACTTAATGAAGCCAAGAGACCTTGGCCAGTCCTAAGGCGCCTTCAAAGACCTCTAGTGTGGTGGGGGATGTTCGGCTGAACGGATCCGGATAAGGGCAGGATCCGTCTCACTGGTTAACGGATCCGGATAAGGGCAGGATCCTCTCTCACTGGTTAACGGATCCGGATAAGGGCAGGATCCTCTCTCACTGGTTAACGAGAGAACACAGTGATGTGCACGAACACCCAGGCTGTGTCTCAAGGCTTGGAGGGAGAGAGAGAGAGAGAGAGAGAGAGAGAGAGAGAGAGAGAGAGAGAGAGAGAGAGAGAGAGAGAGAGCCAGTCTGTCTTAAGGCTTTTGTAAACAGAGCTGATGTACGGGTTGGTTTCCTGGTGTGTGTGTGTGTGTGTGTGTGTGTGTGTGTTGACATATTCCTGTAAACTCTATCCCGCTTTTTTTCATTGATTGGTATGTATTATTTCTCGGAGTTTTGGATAGTTCATGGTAATTTGTAATTCTGTTAGATGTCTTTTACCTTTTGGGCCATTTGTCGCGAGTGATATTGCATGGCGTACTTCAACAGCATAGCTAAAAAGTTTGGCTTTGATGAGAGAACTGTGTTGCACACCTGATCCCAGGGGGTGGGGGACGGGTAGAGTAGTGCCCCTAATGCAACATGTATATGATAAACAGTGTCACCTTTTTTATGATAAATGATAATGATAGTAATGATAATATAGGATAAAACATAGATTATATGGGATAATCATAGTAATGATAATATAGGATAAAACATAGATTATATGGGATAATCATAGTAATGATAATATAGGATAAAACATAGATTATATGGGATAATCATAGTAATGATGATATAGGATAAAACATGAATTATATGGGTATTGACGTATATGGTCGTCTGGTTTAGGAATAAACCTAGGACGCGAGTCCAGGGGGAAGGTTTAACTCAGGTTTTGAGGTTGAGAGTTAAGGAAGGGATGAGACGGGGGTCTGGCGGTGTTGCTGGGGGCTGCCGAGGGACGAGTGGGGGCTGGAGTGGAGGAAGGTTTAGCTGACGGTGCAGTGCGGCTTCGTCAGCGCCTCCTGCAGCAGATATATTGACAGCCTTGAGGGTCGGTGAAGGGAGAATGGCTGTTAAGTCTGGGGCGCAGGTGATTGGCTGTATGTAGGTACGATGGCTGACGGCGTCAGGCCTGGTGCCTGACGCTCCAGGCTGGGCTGACACTGGGGGTGACGTACCAGAGGACTGACACTGCTGAGGGGCTGACGCTCCCTGTCGGGAATTCCTATTATTAATTGGTTTATTGGACCTGTTTCTCTTCCCCCATTACAAGTTGGACCACCACCCAAGTTCACTATTATTTCGCCACTCGCATCATCATTACAGTCAGCAAACAACCCACCAGCAACAGACCACAAACACAAGAACATCAGAGGAGGAAGAAAAAAAATCTTCGCTTGGTTCCTTCCTTTGTTCATTCTTTGGGAAAAGAGTAATACAGGAGGGGAGGATCCCCTTCCCCCCTGATTGACGTCATTCGTAGTCGTCTGTTTTGGGCATACACAGATGATATGTAAGTGGTCATTATATGTACTCCACACTAGGAAGTGTTATGTGTGTGTGTGTGTGTGTGTGTGTGTGTGTGTGTGTGTGTGTGTGTGTGTGTACCCAAGATGGACCTACCAAGTGATATCACATTGTTTACAGTCTAGGAGAACCGAACCCTGATTATAGCAGTGGTTTTCCCCCGTGCATTTGTGAGCCAGTTCATCCAGCTGGCCAGGTGATGGTCGGCCATGCTAATTAGCTGATGTTTTTTATTTCCATAAGACCCAACCAGCATCCCGTTTTCTGTCCTCATCCCTCCTTGACGCTCCGTAGCTGTCTTTGGAGAGTCCAGCAGACGCTTAAGGTCGATAACGATGATAATATTACCCAGTCTCGTCGACCATATGACTCCCTTCAGCTACAGACGTGGTTGTGTCACTCGTATTTGGCCTGGATGAAGCCACCACCTTCTGAGGTGTGCCTTCACCTGCCTTGGTCAGCCCTTGATAACATCCCCGTCACAACCAAGCAAACCAACCCCAGGGGCGTCACACCATCATAACCTCCCCGTCACAACCAAGGAACCAACCCCAGGGGCGTCACACCATCATAACCTCCCCGTCACAACCAAGCAACCAACCCCAGGGGCGTCACACCATCATAACCTCCCCGTCACAACCAAGCAACCAACCCCAGGGGCGTCACACCATCATAACCTCCCCGTCACAACCAAGCAACCAACCCCAGGGGCGTCACACCATCATAACCTCCCCGTCACAACCAAGCAACCAACTCCAGGGGCGTCACACCATTATAACCTCCCCGTCACAACCAAGGAACCAACCCCAGGGGCGTCACACCATCATAACCTCCCCGTCACAACCAAGGAACCAACCCCAGGGGCGTCACACCATCATAACCTCCCCGTCACAACCAAGGAACCAACCCCAGGGGCGTCACACCATCATAACCTCCCCGTCACAACCAAGGAACCAACCCCAGGGGCGTCACACCATCATAACCTCCCCGTCACAACCAAGCAACCAACCCCAGGGGCGTCACACCATCATAACCTCCCCGTCACAATCAAGGAACTAACCCCAGGGGCGTCACACCATCATAACCTCCCCGTCACAACCAAGGGACCAACCCCAGGGGCGTCACACCATCATAACCTCCCCGTCACAACCAAGGGACCAACCCCAGGGCGTCACACTATCATAACCTACCTCCCCGTCACAACCAGCAAACCAACTCCAGGGGCGTCACACCATCATAACCTCCCCGTCACAACCAGCAAACCAACCCCAGGGGCGTCACACCATCATAACCTCCCCGTCACAACCAAGGGACCAACCCCAGGGGCGTCACACCGTCATAACCTCCCCGTCACAACCAAGGAACCAACCCCAGGGGCGTCACACCGTCATAACCTCCCCGTCACAACCAAGGGACCAACCCCAGGGGCGTCACACCATCATAACCTCCCCGTCACAACCAAGCAACCAACCCCAGGGGCGTCACACCATCATAACCTCCCCGTCACAACCAAGGGACCAACCCCAGGGGCGTCACACCATCATAACCTCCCCGT
Organism: Panulirus ornatus; assembly: GCF_036320965.1. Lineage (NCBI taxonomy): Eukaryota > Metazoa > Arthropoda > Malacostraca > Decapoda > Palinuridae > Panulirus > Panulirus ornatus. The sequence continues at coordinate 4,166,861 of NC_092274.1, forward strand.
CACAACCAAGGGACCAACCCCAGGGGCGTCACACCATCATAACCTCCCCGTCACAACCAAGGGACCAACCCCAGGGGCGTCACACCGTCATAACCTCCCCGTCGCACCAACCCCCACGTGGGGTTACGACCGTCTGGCCTCCCCCCTCCCCCCCCCCATCCATGTGACAAGGCAGCTTTACGCTCGAGTTGGTAAAAGGTCGCTAGTGGGCGGCATGGTGGGGGGGGAGGGGGGTGGGTTGCATGGTGGGCGGCAGGGTGGGGATGGTGGTGTGGGGGGGTGGCAGGGTGGGTTGCATGGTGGGCGGCAGGGTGGGGCTGGTGGTGTGGGTGGGTGGCAGGGTGGGTTGCATGGTGGGCGGCAGGGTGGGGCTGGTGGGCGGCAAGGTTGGACTGGTGGGCGGTAGGGTGGGCGGGTGGGTGGGTGGTTATTCAGGGCGTCCGTGGGTGAGCCGGCATCAGCTGTTGTATAGTCAGCAAGGCTTTAAACGCTTCGTAATGTTATTCCAGGTAGTTCAGTGAAGGATCGCCACATTCACTGTACCGTTGCCACAGTCACTGTAATACCACCACAGTGGTTGCCACAGTCACTGTAATACCACAGTGGTTGCCACAGTCACTGTAATACCACCACAGTGGTTGCCACAGTCACTGTAGATACCACAGGGTTGCCACAGTCACTGTAATACCACAGTGGTTTGCCACAGTCACTGTAATACCACAGTGGTTGCCACAGTCACTGTAATACCCACCACAGTGGTTGCCACAGTCACTGTAATACCACAGTGGTTGCCACAGTCACTGTAATACCACAGTGGTTGCCACAGTCACTGTAATACCACCACAGTGGTTGCCACAGTCACTGTAATACCACAGTGGTTGCCACAGTCACTGTAATACCACAGTGGTTGCCACAGTCACCACTGTAATACCACCACAGTGGTTGCCACAGTCACTGTAATACCACAGTGGTTGCCACAGTCACTGTAATACCACAGTGGTTGCCACAGTCACTGTAATACCACAGTGGTTGCCACAGTCACTGTAATACCACAGTGGTTGCCACAGTCACTGTAATACCACCACAGTGGTTGCCACAGTCACTGTAATACCACAGTGGTTGCCACAGTCACTGTAATACCACAGTGGTTGCCACAGTCACTGTAATACCACCACAGTGGTTGCCACAGTCACTGTAATACCACAGTGGTTGCCACAGTCACTGTAATACCACAGTGGTTGCCACAGTCACTGTAATACCACAGTGGTTGCCACAGTCACTGTAATACCACAGTGGTTGCCACAGTCACTGTAATACCACAGTGGTTGCCACAGTCACTGTAATACCACAGTGGTTGCCACAGTCACTGTAATACCACAGTGGTTGCCACAGTCACTGTAATACCACAGTGGTTGCCACAGTCACCACTGTAATACCACAGTGGTTGCCACAGTCACCACTGTAATACCACCACAGTGGTTGCCACAGTCACTGTAATACCACCACAGTGGTTGCCACAGTCACCACTGTAATACCACCACAGTGGTTGCCACAGTCACTGTAATACCACCACTGTAATACCAACACAGTGGTTGCCACAGTCACTGTAATACCACAGTGGTTGCCACAGTGGTAATACCACAATAATGTAATGTGATCTTTATGTTTAGCTCCGAGTTATGAAGAAGTTTGGTTATGTATAGATTTATTTACCATCTGAAGGTCAGGTAATGTAGCCATACACCTTTATGAACGAAATTGTTTCAAAATATAAAGACAAATGTTTCTGTAGTTTCAACCCTTCTGCATGACGGTACGATCTTTGAGCATGACGGTACGATCTTTGAGCGCGACGGTACGATCTTTGAGCACGACGGTACGATCTTTGAGCACGACGGTACGATCTTTGAGCACGACGGTACGATCTTTGGCGCGACGGTACGATCTTTGAGCATGACGGTTCGATCTTTGAGCACGACGGTACGATCTTTGAGCATGACGGTTCGATCTTTGAGCACAACGGTACGATCTTTGAGCACGACGGTACGATCTTTGAGCACGACGGTACGAAGCCTCGAGGACAACGGTACGACCCATGGCTGCGACGACCGTAACCTTGAGTGTCAGGTCAAGGCCGGGTCGTCGTCCCCGTCGTGCTCGGGGAATCGAACCGTCGGTCCCAGGTGTCGCACCGTCGTGTTCACGGACCGCACCGCCAGGGAAGGTGGGATCAACCCTACTGTGTCGTTCCGTCGGGCGGCGTCGGCCATTGTCGTATATTTACGCAACAGATCGCATGACAGTGACGCCCATTGACGAGCGCAGCGCACGGGGACGTACCCCTACCTCACCCCCCTGGCGGACGTGCAGCTTGGACGCATCCCAACAGTAGAAGGCCTCACGTTTGGACCCTTATGATGATGACTGTTAAGGGCGTCATTTTCACTAGTCTTTTTTTCCCTCCTCCTCCACCATACATGTTGCGATTGCGGTGTAAGAATAGACGTAACCCACTAACAGACCAGTAGGGGTCTAGCAAGATCTTAACAGGGGACATGTGTGTGTGTGTGTGTGTGTGTGCTATGTTTTTTTTATCATATATGTATAGTGACCGACTTGGCACGGTCGACGACATGACCAGGTCGTGGCCATCTTTGGGGGGGAAGTAGAGAGGGGTTTGTGGTGAGGGATGACGACATAAACAGAGATCATCGTGTGGGTGTTCGTAGACCCGGCTGCTGAAGGACGCAGGGTTGTACGATGAGGGAAGGGAGGAAGGGAAGACCAGAGCTTCACTGACCGACCAACAAAGGAGGTATCGTAACGGTCAATCCTCGTATAACGTGTAGCCTCACGCATACCACGGACACCATGTTCTCCCGTTGTGATTTACATCATGGTTGTGACGCCTGTGTTGTGATAACGTATGTTACGCCGTGTGGTATCACTGACAAGGACCAGGGGGCCCTGTACCACAACCAGGGGGCCCTGTACCACAACCAGGGGGCCCTGTACCACAAACCAGAGAACCCTCTATCACAACCAGAGGGCCATCATGGGGGCCTGTACCTCAACCAGAGGGCCCTATACCACAACCAGGGGGCCCTGTACCACAACCAGAGGGCCCTATACCACAACCAGAGGGCCCTATACCACAACCAGGGGGCCCTGTACCACAACCAGGGGGCCCTGTACCACAACCAGAGGGCCCTATACCACAACCAGAGGGCCCTATACCACAACCAGGGGGCCCTGTACCACAACCAGGGGGCCCTGTACCACAACCAGAGGGCCCTATACCACAACCAGAGGGCCCTATACCACAACCAGGGGGCCCTGTACCACAACCAGAGGGCCCTGTACCTCAGCCAAAGGGCCATCTCTCACAGTTCCTCAGGGATCGCTCAGGGTTCAGTACACAGTAATCTCGTACCAGGGGTTCGAACCCTTCCATAAGTGGGACTTGACTTTTTCAGGGCGATGGTGTGCGGTGCATTGACTACCCAGACTTAATCCCTTAATGGCGCTGAATTAGAGTCGTCGTTAAGTGTTTATTAACTCCTTCATCTCCACAGTTCGACCCTTGAGCACGACGGTACGACCCTTGAGCGCGACGGCACGACCCTCACGCACGACGGTACGACCCTTGAGCACGACGAACGACCCTTAACCCAGACGGTACGACCCGCGGGTGTGATGAGGCGACGTTTGACCCAAGCCATCGGGTGTCAGGTCAATACGTCGCTCGATCATACCCAAAAGGGTCGTACGACCATGATCAGATCATACCCAAGGGTCGTACGACCATGATCAGATCATACCCAAGGGTCGCACGACCATGATCAGACAGGAAGGGTCGTCTTGTGCCATTGTATTCAGAAGGGGGTCGGAGCGCCGTCATATGCTCGAGGGGTCAAGTCCAGGTGACCTCCCAGGTATAACGGTGATGATGATGATGGTGTGTGGAGACCCCGCCGGCTGGATTCTGTGAACCTGGACTGCGTATGACCGCCTCTGTCGGCGCTGGTCTCGGAGGCCGTTTTCTACCTGCACCATTATAGCAGTGGGGTGGCCTTAACTGCACCGGTATAGCAGTGGGGTGGCCTTAACTGCACCGGTATAGCAGTGGGGTGGCCTTAACTACTCCTGTATAGCAGTTGTGTGGCCTTAACTACTCCTGTATAATAACAACTGTATAACAAAGGGGTATAGAACTGTTGCACATATATGTAGTTAAGAGGCCACGGGTTACACTGAGTGTAAACCTTTCTCCCTGCAGCACACACACACACACACACACACACACACACACACACACACACACACACACACACACACACACACACACACACCTGGAGAGCGGAACGCCATTGTGCAGTGGACACCCGCTAATTAACCAGGTAGACCCCTTCAGTGGGAAAGGTTACAGGGGGGTTGACTGTTCTCTCTCTCTCTCTCTCTCTCTCTCTCTCTCTCTCTCTCTCTCTCTCTCTCTCTCTCTCTCTCTCTCTCTCTCTCTCTCTCTCTCTCTCTTCCCACAGTAGTGTTGAAGAACGAACACTTAACGTGTGGCCAGATAGGACGTCGGTAGAGTCGACGCCACAGGGGTGAAGCCAGAGCCACCACTTGCAGTTTTCTTACAGAGAAAACTGGGTTCGGGGAGTGTGGTGTGACCTGGCAGGTACTTGTGGAGGACCTGACAGACGAGCTGATGGTTTATGACAAGGTTAGGATTATGTGGGGATGGGATCGTCTGGTGTACATAATGACACATCTCCCTCCGGCTCAACGTTAGGCAGGGAAGATGAGAAGCGAAAACCATACAGAGACTATACTGCCTTGGAGACTTTATAGGAAAGTGTGGACTGGAAAAGATTACGCTCTCACAGCATTTTTTTAAGTTTTAGTTTTAGAAATGTTATTTTACTTGTCTAGATATACGTAGGCAAGGTATTTGGGTGATAGCGTGTGTAACTGTTGCCAGAATGTGGTGAGAGGAGGGTCAAGAGTGACGGAGAAAATTCTTAATGACTGACGGTTGTGAGATGTGGCAACATTGTCGTTGTGTGTGTGTGTGTGTCTGTGTGCGTGGCGAGGACCCTGATGTGGCAACGGTGTTGGTTGAGTGTGGCCAGGATCTTGGAGAGGCAGACTGACCCACTGGATCTCAGAGGTGGGTCGTCCACGACCCTGGGGTACTACTACTACTACTACTACTACTACTACTACTAGTGCTGCTTCTGCTACTACTACTACTACTACTACTACTACTGTACATTTTGATGGGACTATTCTTAAACCCCCTGTCCACGACGACGATACAACCCTTGAATACGACGCTACGACACTTGAATACGACGGCACGACCTCTGAGTACGACGGTGCGACCCTTGAGTACGACGGCACGACCCTTGAGTACGACGTTATGACCCTTGATTACGACGTTAAGACCCTTGAGTACGACGATACGCCCCTTGAGTACGACGGTACGACCCTTGAGTACGACGGCACGACCCTTGGATATGAAGTCCTGGCCTTTGACCTGACCCTTAAGGTTCAGGCCAAGGACGAGAGAGGTCGGCCACCATACCCAAGGTTCGAGGGTGGTTTAAGGCGGCGTGTGTCGTCGGTCTGGTGGTGGTTGTGGTGGGGATGGAGCTGTTGACGGAGACGGTGGGTAAGGTGGGAGCCGCTCCACCACCACGTTAACGGTGGTGGAGGAGGACGAGGGTAGGCTGAATGTATGGCTATCCCAGTTGTTACCCTCGACGTGAGTATTTACGACTTTTTTTTTACAGCTTCGTATTCTTAAGTTGATGGGGGGGGAAGGGGGTTTGTTCCCACCCCATTATCTGGGGAGGGTACATGCAGCGGTCCACTACGTGGAGGGGGAGGAGTGGGCGTGTTGCCGTGGGAGACATATGCACGGAATTAGGACATGGGAGATGCCACGTTTGATAGCGGATGAATGAAGTACCATTGAGAAGTGTCTGCGCATTTCATTATAAGAAAACCGCCAGGACCCAGAACTGCGAGCGAAAAAGAACGGGAGTTTCAGAATTCATCGGCCTCTTGCACAAGTCCTTTTGTGGAGGGTTGGTCCAGGGTTGAAAGTGGGGTTGGGGGGTGTGGGGTTAGGGGGGGGGGTTAGTATCAGCCATGCAACTCGGGAGTTGAGTGTTTATATTTACATGGAGATTACCCGCTAAACTGATTCGATTTAAAATACATTTGGTGGGAATAACTCGTCGTAGAACACGCTTGAGGGGTGTGGACTGACGTATGGTTGTGTACGGGGCGTGTGTGTGTGTGTGTGTGTGTGTGTGTGTGTGTGTGTGTGTGTGTGTGGGAGGTGGTTGTGGAGTGGCCCAGGTTGGGCAAATGTCCCCACCTGCTGTTGTGAGTACCTGCTTCATGAGTCAGTGATAAACCTCATTATTATCTCAGGAGGAAGGAGCCCCAGTTTCCCCATAAGGAAGGAGATTATATCAAATGAGTAATGTCTTGCGCCTCATGAATTCGCTCTCACAGTGGTTATGGGAGAGTGATGAGTGTGTGAGGGGGAGGAGGAAGGAGTGACACCAGAGCAAGGCAACCCACACCACCCCTCCGTCAACCAAGACCTCATAGATATGTTCACACCGTCTCTCTCCCCCTCCTCGGCTGAGCGACCAACTTCCCATGTTTTTGTGTGTGTGTCACATAACTTCCGCGACGGACGAGTTGATTTGTAAGGCCGAGACGTGGCTCCCTGAGGCCGTGTTGAGCGACGCTCCTGCGCTCCCTGTGTGGCGTGGGGGGAGTTGAATGCTACGCGACTCCCGTAGCCTCACCTGTCGCACAATGCTCCTACGACGTAACTGTTGCGACGGTGCAGTCGACGTAGATGGCCTCTGTAGAGCATCAGACGTTTGTTTACGTGTTGCGTTACGTTAAGAACTTCATGTTTTAAGACTTCCTGGTGTAAGAGTGACCACACATCGGGAGCCATTCAGCGAGGTCATGTTGGACGTTTACCTTCCTGTCGGGTCGGGTCGTCACGTCTCGCCTCCCATACCTGGTCGTGGACCTCTGTCACCTGTCAGGCTGGCTCCCCCCCTGATCTACCAGGCCCTCCGCCCTCCCTCCTCATTACCATACACGGGTCACAGGTAGTGCCATTGTCGCACACGGTGGGGCGGAAGCCAACCCGACCCAGGGAGATAGATGACCTTGCTGGCGTGGCGGCGGGCGAGGTCAGAGGTTGGCATTTCTTGTTGCTGCCTGAGCTGACCTCTTCATACTCTGGATACCAGCAGCTGCGTCAGGTATGCGTGCAGCTGACACACTGTTGTGCCAATCATTATTGTGTTTGAAGTTGTCTTTGAAGTACATCCTTTGAGTGGTAATGGAGTCTACATGTGCCCTGTGTACTTTACTCTTCTGTACGTGGAAACATGGCCAGTTCATGGCCCCCCCTCCACAATGTGTGCAGATCTTCTTCTGTTTTTCCTTTCACGTGTGTCCGTTTTTTACCCGCGTGAGCGAGGAAGCGTCAGGAACAGATGACTGAGTCTTAGAGGAAGAGAGAGAGAGAGAAAAAAAAACTATTTTGGCTTCTTTCTCCGTCCTATCTTTTGTAAAGTTATGCAGAAGGGAAGGATTTCCACCTCCCTCTGCCCTGCTCCTTCCCCTCCTAGCTGCCTTCTGAGACAAGTGGGAGATACGTGGGCGTATTCCTTCTCTCTAGTCCTTAGGGATATCCCAAGGGATGATTAACATTGTAGGACTCGGAACAAGTTTTAACTTATTACAGATAAACACAGTGGGGACTTTGAACGTTCGTGTTGTGTTACACGCCATAAACAATGTATTTTGTTGTCACAAAGTGGAAAAGGGTGTCTGTACAGTATGTAAACCAGGAGTGTTTGTAAGGAACTGTCGACTCTACCTATAAACATGGAATGTCCCTCTGTAAGAACAGACTGTCTCTCTATGCTTTGTGTATGTAAACACAGACTGTTAACTGCAAAGATGGAGTGTCATTGCCTGTAAGGCTGGACCGTCTGTCTGTGAATATGGTACAGTCTGTAGACACTGCTAGGCTGTGGAGAATATTCCTTCACTCGTATCTCCAACGAAGGTTCTCTCCCGCTTCACCTGTGTTCCCTCCATGATCCTCGTCCCCTTCCGTTCCGTTCCAGTGGTTCCGTCTGTTCCGACTCACACCACCCAAGTCCTCCCGCCCCGCCCACCATATGTGACCTCATTCACGTTGATTTCAGCATTTTTTTTGTTTGTTTGTTTCCGACGCATTTGTGTGTTTTTGTAGCGTTGGTTGTGAGGTATGTTAGCGGTTGCCAACCTCCACACTGAGCTGTAGGTATCATGGGTATGTGGGTTATATCTACACTCCCCATTTTCTTTATGTATGTAAGTGTGTGTGTGTGTATGTGTGTGTGTGTGTGTGTGTGTGTGTGTGTGTGTGTGTGTGTGTGTGTGTGTGTGTGTGTTATAGGGAGAAAGTTTAACACTGGTGTTACTCCCTGGTTGGCACCAGGTCCTGGCCCTCCTGACGCTATGTAAACAGGTCCTGACGCCTGGTAACCTGGGTGGCACCAGGTCCTGCCCCTCCTGACGCTATGTAAACAGGTCCTGACGCCTGGTAACCTGGGTAGCACCAGGTCCTGGCCCTCCTGACGCTATGTAAACAGGTCCTGACGCCTGGTAACCTGGGTGGCACCAGGTCCTGCCCCTCCTGACGCTATGTAAACAGGTCCTGACGCCTGGTGACCTGGGTAGCACCAGGTCCTGGCCCTCCTGACAGGTCCTGACGCCTGGTAACCTTGGTGGCACCAGGTCCTGACGCTATGTAAACAGGTCCTGACGCCTGGTGATCTGGGTAGCACCAGGTCCTGGCCCTCCTGACGCTATGTAAACAGGTCCTGACGCCTGGTGTCGACTGGTGTCTGAGCTCGGCCATTGTTTACACAAGGGTCATCTGGATTATCGCATCACCAACCGCCATTTTCTATGGCCAGTCTGCTGATGATGTGTCCTGTTTGCTGGCCTGACTGACAGTCAGCCATTCTGCTCCGCCTGCTCTGGTCAGCCTCACTGGCTGGCTTGCTTGCTTGTCTGCATGCTTGCCTGACCACTTGCTTGCCCGCCAGCCAGCATGATAATCTACTTGTTCTGGATGCATGTGCGTTCCCTCGGGGGTCCCCTGCCTCACACATCATGCGTTCCCTCGGGGGTCCCCTGCCTCACACATCATGTGTTCCCTCGGGGGTCCCCTGCCTCACACATCATGTGTTCCCTCGGGGGTCCCCTGCCTCACACATCATGCGTTCCCTCGGGGGTCCCCTGCCTCACACATCATGCGTTCCCTCGGGGGTCCCCTGCCTCACACATCATGTGTTCCCTCGGGGGTCCCCTGCCTCACACATCATGTGTTCCCTCGGGGGTCCCCTGCCTCACACATCATGTGTTCCCTCGGGGGTCCCCTGCCTCACACATCATGTGTTCGCTCTCATTTTTGCTCGTCCGTTTGGTTGTTGGCTGTGTGTGTGTATGTGTGTGTGTGTGTACACGTACCTTCCCTCGCTGTTCCTCCGCCCCCCCGACACGCAGCGATGATGGGCGATAACGTGTTGATATCAGGTTAGGTTGATATTGATAAATGGAGGACGAAGGAACGGCAGCAGCCCGAGATAAACACTGCGCAGTGGGCTGCGCGCTGGCTCCATCGCCAGGACCTCCCCTGGCCACGTCTCCTGCATCCATGAGGTGACCCCTCCATGCGTGATGACGTCAGAGTCAAACGACCTCCTACGAGCGGCCCAGCACGACGGACGGGTCGTTGCTGGGTGGTATTCAGCACCGGTGCGAGGACGGGGGGCCGGTTGGTCACTGTCCAATGAAAGTTAACGTCTGTTGTGGTCACATGGCGGCGTCGCGATCGCTGGCGAGTCGTGAGGCGTTCGAGAGTTCGAGTTGTTGATCTGTTGGTGTTACGGTGGCAGGAAGGAGTGTATCATGAAGGAGGCTCACGTAACGAAGGACGTGGGGCCATATAGGAAGGGAGGACAGTGTGATGGAGCGACGAAAGGTGCTTGTGTATAGGGAGGGAGGGAGGCCAGTGTGATGGAACATGGGATGGAAGGAAATCCGTCCAAATGAAGAGATTAGTGAAGACTGAGGCGGCGGTAGAAGATGGGGCGCCGCCGGAGGTCGTGGGTAGCCCACTGTGGTCCACGGTGGCACCGCCCTGGCCATTACGGTAAATGGAGACCCCCCTCCTCCCTCCCCTCTCACGGACGACAACTACTACTCTGCACTTTGCCCCCGGAAGTTAACGACCGTTGCTGTGTGACGTTACCGATGACGTCAGCAGTAACGTGACGTCCACGATGTAGACGTGTGCATGACGTGGTCTCTGATGGCGCCTTCCCTGAGTGACACGACCTTTGAACTCAGGAAAGTTTTATATATATATATATATATATATATATATATATATATATATATATATATATATATATATATATATATATATATATTCCTATGAGTCCACAGGGAAATGAAACACGATAGGTTCCCAAGTGCACTTTCGTGTAGTAATCATATCATTAGGGGAGACACAAGAGAGAAATATAATAGTCAGTTTGAAGTTCTCGTGGTAATGAGGTATTGGTGGTTCCCTCAGGGTGGTGGTGAGGGATGGTGGTTGTGTGGTGGTGGTAGGGGATGGTGGTTGTGTGGTGGTGGTGGTGGGGGATGGTGGTTGTGTGGTGGTGGTGGGTGATGGTGGCGGTGTGGTGGTGGTGGTGAGGGATGGTGGTTGTGTGGTGGTGGTGGTGGGGGATGGTGGTTGTGTGGTGGTGGTGGTGGGGGATGGTGGTTGTGTGGTGGTGGTGGGGGATGGTGGCGGTGGTGTGGTAAGTGAGGGAGGAGAGCAGTAACCCGATTCCCTCTGGCTCCTGACGCTGACGAGTGTTTCAACTAACTCTCTCTCTCTCTCTCTCTCTCTCTCTCTCTCTCTCTCTCTCTCTCTCTCTCTCTCTCTCTCTCTCTCTCTCGTAAACAAAACACGATCGCACCAGATCCTGACTAGAAAGCGAGGCGAGGCGAGACTTTAAACCCCCCACTCCATAAACGATGAATAACACTGCGTTAAAGACGCTTCTGTAGTATAAACAGAGCCAGCAGGAGAAGGGGATTGAGAAAGATCCGGTAGCCATCATGAATATAAACAATAGAAATCAAAGATCATGATAAGACATAACACTGTGGAGCTTAATAATGAGCGGTATGATCATACGAACTTTCACAACGAGAGAGGGAGAAATTTGGGGACGAAAATGTTCAGGTCGCAAACTGATGGAAATACGCAAGTCAGGAGAGAATTCAGAAGCAATTCATGAGCGAATACGAGGATATGAGACGTGCGAATTACCGCGAGAGTTGAAAGAACATGGGGGAAGGTACGTGATAATCTACTCACCACACGGGATTGAAGAGATGAGCTCCAAAGCCTCTCAGTAAGGAAGAAATAGAAGGATTAAGACGCCAAGAATGCTAATGGGACATTCCAAAAAAGACTTTTCTTTTCACATGTATGTCGTTTCCCACCTCAGCATGGTAGCGCTAGGAACAGACCTGTGCATACCCGAAAACACCCACACACACACACACACACACCACACTTATGCCAGCAGTGCCAACCCCAGAAAACGGACTGTCATTGACAAAGATCCCTGACCAGGGTTGGACCTGATGAACCTTTACACACACACACACACACACACACACACACACACACACACACACACACACACACACACACAGAGTCATGCACAAAGTTATCATGAGGATCATATAATGAGCGAAGCGTCTTGACACTGCATGATGCCTTCACCATCTGTCCACGAGAGGGCAGCACTCCCGTAGTGCCCCTTGGGCGCCTCTCTCGTCCGCCTCCCTCAACCCCCCAGCGTCTGGCTCTTGTGATGGTCGACCATCTTCTGCTCTGTCTCTCCCTCCTTCAAGTCGCCCTTACGGTGTGCGGGCCTTGAGCACGGCGGTACGACCCTTGGGTTGTGAAGGCCAAGGTCTTAGAGAGACCCGACTCTCAACGAGTCGTCGGGGTCAAAGACCAGGCCGTCATGTGGACGGTCTGTGAGGGTCGTCGTGTTCCTGGGCGTAAGACGCAGGGATCTTGACGTATTGTATTGACCTCTTGGGGTCGAGGTCAGCTGCCTTTGGTGACCTCCCCTTGTGAAAGGTCTTATTGACAGGGGAAGAAGGGGGGGGGGGAGGTGTTGTTAGAGGATGACGAGAGCTTTAGGGCATCGTCCAGGGCTGTAACTGTCACCCACGTTATTTTCCATTATGAAGACGTTTGGTCGTGCGATGTATCGCTCTATCCTCACTGACCAGCTCGACAGAGGTTCTTCAGTCTCGTGAGGAGTGTAAACCTACACTACGATGGGCTGTTCCTATCTTCTCTTCTGTCTTTGGACGCGCCCAATGTTTCCAGACTCAAATGACGACCGTAAACCCAATACTTTTATCCATTTCTTTGGTTTGATCCAAATTGCTGGCTGCTAGGGTGATTTTTTTTCGAGTTACATGTTACTGTACAGCGTGGAAAGTTGTGCTGACAACGTGTTCAGTGTTCAGGGATCACACCGTCGTGTTCAAGGGATGCGTACCGTACCAGAGAGGCGTCTCTGCGTCAACCTGACGCTGAGAATCACTTAGCAGTAAAACATTTTCAGCGTCTGATTATATCACGTGGAAAGGTCAAGAGTTCGCGTGCTGTGGTGGTGGTGGTGGTGGTGTGTGTGGTGGTGGTGGGTAATACATTGTGTGGAGGGTGGGTGATATATGGTGGGTGTGGGTGTGGTGTAAGTGTTACATACTGAAGGTGATTAATCTTCTTTATGGTTTCATTCAGTGGGATACGTGGTCATGTGTGGCGTGATACATATGGTACACACATCCTTATGGTCTTAATTTAGTCTCTCTTTCTCGACGAATTGTGAAGAAACATCGGCTGACGTAATACATAACTTATGTTGGAGCAGTGCACTGGATACATGGCTGACGTAATACATAACTTATGTTGGAGCAGTGCACGGGATACGTGGCTGACGTGATACATAACTTATGTTGGAGCAGTGCACTGGATACATGGCTGACGTGATACATAGCTTAAGATGCTTGAAAGTTCAGCTGAACGTGCGCAGTGCGTCGAGATAGAAAACTGAGTTGAACGTGTAGTGCGTTCAGCTCGAAAATCAGAGAGAAATTCCCGGGGAATGTGCTCTGCATTCAGGTTGAAAATCGACCTGAACGTGCGACGGGTCTGGATTGAAAATCCTTTTGAATGTGGAGGGCGGGCGTTCACCCAGGAGATCTAGGAGAACGAGTTGTGCTTGTCTGACCGTGGGGTTTGCTCATCTTTAAAACATTGAGTTTGTTGTGGGGGGGCTGTCGCCCCTGCCGTTCACTTCCTGCCTCAGTATCTCGTTCAGTAAGTTCATCTGAACGCTTCTTAGAACTCCTCACATCCATCATGACGTTCCCCTGACCGTTTGGTTCATCCCATCCAGCATTACGTTCACTCGAACGCTTGCTAAACGTTTGATCAGTTCCTTACCTGGTCTTACAAGAGATGGAGATGTATAGATAAAAAGTTCTTTATCTATTCCCCGTTTTATCTTGGATGGTTGAACGTTGGCCGTGCCGTTCTTTGTGATTGGCTGAAGGGCCGTCATGACATCATCAATAGGTAATATGTTTCGTGGTCTGCGATTGGTTGAAAATACGTTTTTATACCCCCCCCTCAATATAGAGTCAGTTCCCAGCTCTGTGATTGGTTGATGGAGTTTGTTATGCATTTCCCCATTGGCGGGGGTTGTGGGAGTTTGTTATGTATTTTCCCATTGGCTGGGCATCTCTCTTCGGCGGCGCGGGCAGGCCGCGGAGGCGTCGGTTCAATAATTCGTCACCTGTTGGTTATTTCAAAGGGTTGCCGTGTTATGCCGTAGCCGTCTACCTCAGCCTGTCCCTACCTCCCCGTGTGCCTGCCTGGCTGACCTTTGGGCAGCAGGTGAGCGCAGGTGAGGTGGACGAGAGGAGGAGGGGGAAAGAAGACGAGGAAAGAGAGTGGAATCTGTTGCCCGTCTGCTTGCGTCCGTAGCGTACCTGTGTGTTGTGTGTGTGTGTGTGTGTGAAAGCTGTTATTCAACTTCGCCAGCAATCAGACTTTCTGGTATATTATTGTCGCACAATAAAGTACCTCCACAAATGGCGAAATAAATCTTTCCTCTGCCAGAGGCCATATTCTTGTCAAAGGTCCTTCACGATGAATGTGATTTTCACCTCACAGCTCGAGTCCAGGTTACCCTCGAGCTAATGTTAAGAAGACGAGCTAGTTACAAGTGGTTAGAGCAGTGTCTGGAACGCATTTGTTGATCTGTTCTGAGAGATTTTGGCAACAGTGTGTATAATAGATCGGTGAATTATAATTTTCATAGTGAATACTGGAGACAAAATGTAATTTCCTTCGTGGTCACTGGAGACAGAAACCAAAGTAGACCATGCACAGAACAGGGTTATATACCAATACGTGTCTTCTGCTTGAGTAAAACGAATATTGAAAAAAAATAACTGGAAGAATTGATTCATGAAGAGACATAATCCGTTTTAGTTGTCTTCGCTCGGCCGGTCTGGCGACTGCAACACATTGCGAATGACATTTTGTGGATCAAGGATGAACGTCAGGCCACAGGACAAGAAAAAGAGCCTCAGAAAACGCCAGCGTGGAACCCAAGTATGAGGCCACGAGTGTAGATCCTTCTGCGTAGACTCCCTTGCCGTCTGTGAGGTATAAGAGAGAGTGTGGGTCGGTCTGAGGCCTTGTCTCCTACGACTGTCGAAGCCTTGCAACACTGAAGCGCCTCACCTACTCACGGTTCACCATAATGATGATTGATGGTAGGTCTGCACAGGGCGGGTGTGTCCTGCTGTTTGTTGAATGGGCGAGGTCGTGTTCACCTTAAAACTCCCCTCCCTCCCTCCCTCCCTCCCTCTCTCCCTCCCTCATTCCCTCCCTTTTCTCTCTCTTTCCCCCCGTCCTCCCACACTGTCTCTCTCTTTCTCTCACAGACGATAGAATGAGTTTTGTTTTTGCTTGCGTCAGCGTCTGTTTTATACCCTTGAGTCCTGTTTCCTGCTTCGTTCGATTTTCTTATATATATATATATATATATATATATATATATATATATATATATATATATATATATATATATATATATAGGGTAGAGGACCTTGGTAACCATCTTCAGGTGGTTCCTGCTGTGTTGAACATGTAGTGGCGGAGGTTTGAGTGTGAGGGACCCTCGCCGGACCTTCCATTATATTGTAGTTTCTTATCTCATGAGACCGTCACAAAGGCGGAGGATGCTGCGTCACGGCCTAATTTGCCGTAACACGCAGGTCGGGGACGAATTCTAAACACGGAAGGAGGGTTGCCGCCTGCACAGTGCACGATGTCATTTAATGTATACGAGGGAAAGTCTTCCACCGTTCCAATAACAATTAAATCCTTTTATAAACATCAATGACGAAGATGTAGCACGACAGTTATGCGATGAATAAATATACATATCTTATATGGCGATAGAATTATGATATGACGTAGGTTTAAATCTGGTAACGAACTTAATGACGTATTTATAACCATTTTTGTACCAGTGGTATTTATTCGTATTGAAACGGAAAAGTCAGATAATGTGTGGCCATTTTTTGTTTTAACTTGGGCTTAACGAATGCATGACCGAGATGAATATTGCCACATCCTCTGGTCATTATTCTGTACAAACGAGTATGATGAACGCCACTGTGTCCTCTTGTCTTGAAGATGCGTTCTTGACCCGGATCGTGGAGGAAGTTTACGTAACCCTGAAATAATTCACCGGGTTGGATTATTAGGACAATGTCAGTGTTATGTACTCGATTTTTTTTTTATATACGAATTAAGATCGTCATGAGTCATGACTTTGTGGTTGAGGCCCTTCGGTGTAGCACAGTTGAGTCTGATGTGGTTCCCGTCGAAGGGTGCCTGATGACTGGCCAATCAAGGGCCATTGGGGTTAACAAACTACCAATCTACTACTCAGGATAGTTCATGGCGTCGCGTAAAGATGTTTCTGTTCGTCTGTTTATCTGGGTTTTCTTGTCGGAATTTGTTGACGACTTCACGAGGATGAGTTGCTAATGGTGGGGCGATGTGTTGTACGTCGCCTGGAGCGGGGGTAGGCGATGTCAGTGGGGGCGGTGGCGGGAGGTGTCGTCGCTGTGGTAGCTGGAGGACGTCAGCTTGGAATGATGTAAGCGATGTCATTCTGAGGTCGAGGGAGGGTGATGTCAACACAGCTGAAGTGGATGTCATAATGATGGGTCGAGATGAAGTCATTGCGATGTATGCAGATGATGTGTCTGGTCAGGATGCATGTAAACATGTTATGATGGCAGGAATGTACGTTTTGAAACCTATGAACACGATTGTACGACCCTTGAGCACGACGGCACGACCCTTGGGCTCGATGATCTGTCATTGGACGTACCTTTTAAAGGATCAGGTCGAAAAGGCCTCGCCATCTCGTCCAGTGGTCGTACCGTCGTACTCAAGGGTCTTACCGTCGTGCTCAAGGGTCGTACCGTCGTGGTAAAGGGTCGCATTGTCGTGCTAGAGGACTTGAGGAGATGGGGGAAATGAACGTAGCCGGGAATGGGAAGCGAAGACCTGTTCTCCAGTACTAACCCATTTAGCGTGTGAGTGGACGTACAACTTCGAACTCAGAGCAAGACTCATGTCCCCGACTTTGCTGTGTTGGAGACGCGAGGAGGTGAGGGAAGGAGGGGGGGGACGTCTTGGGAAAGCTGGTTGGGCTGGCAGATAAATATGTCGGTGAGGAGAACACGGAGAAGAACGCGCTTGTACGAGCCAGCGCTGGGTGGGTCAGATGAACGCAGAGTGAGATAGTAATCCACGGGTCGAAGATTGTAGAAGGCTAATATATACATAGCCATTCTCAGGGCCTTGTTACGAAGAGTGATGCGCCCTAGGGCCATCTATAACTTCACTTCGTCAAGTGGGAGAGGAGGCAGACTACGGATGACTGAGGGTAAACATTGTTCCGGAGACATTTTAAGTGAAAGTCGAGGCCAGACGAGACCCAGCCAGACCTCGCGTTGAGGCGAGTCTCCGTGGCCTCTCCAGCCTCCCAAGGCGATGCCTCTCGCCAGGGGGAAGGTGACGGACGAGGACATGAAGATTGCCCCCCCGACATAGTCATTACCAGGAAAGACCGGGAACATGTGAAGTTAATCTTGTAATTTAGAGAGAGAGAGAGAGAGAGAGAGAGAGAGAGAGAGAGAGAGAGAGAGAGAGAGAGAGAGAGAGAGAGAGATTAATATTATGATTAAAGGGGAAGAAAACTGGATGTGTGGCACGTGGAGGAGAGAGAGACTGGAGGAAGAGGAGTTGTCGAGAGTCGGGGAAACACATCACGAGGGACTCTTTAACCTGTGCCTCTCGAGTCTTGCATTATAGACACCAGTTTCCCCGGGTCAAAGGTCAGAGGCTAGTGTCCTGGCCTTGACACCTGCCCCACACCCCAACCCTCACACCCACAGTCACTTGTTGAGTTAGTGGTGACCATACAGCGATCATGGCAACCACCCAACGACCATGGCAACCACCCAACGACCATAACAACCACCTTGCGATCATGGGAACCACCCAACGACCATAGCAACTATCCAATGACCATGGGAACCCATAACCATGTCAACCTGTGGTTGTGTAACTGGCTTTCGAGAGGGCGTGAAGACTTGTACCACTGTTGCTCTCGTTCGTAAAAGGCCTGAAGAGATGAGTGCCATTTAATATACCTGAGGACACCCTGGAGGCCCATTTACGCCGCCCGGTAGAGTGGAGCCGATGTATACGGACCGATAGAGCGGCGAGTGTATAAACCGACCGACACGCTAGAGAGTCACTTTATACCGAATGACTGAAACGAAGGGCGAGTGGGAGTAGATGGCGGTCAGGAGGCGTTACACCAACACAAATATATTGAGAG